>NC_057768.1:17501904-17801904 GCF_010389155.1 Erigeron canadensis | reverse complement strand
GTGGAAGGTTGTTTGCCTTTGTGACGACCTTCACTTCCAGTCCGACCATAGTGGTGCTCTAGCTACCTTAAATTTAAATGGTCGTCTCCATGGCACGACCCTATTATTATTAATACGACACTTGATTGACAGCTTATGCTATGAAATGAATTATATATATATATTGTTGGACTTGATAAAATGGTAGTAGTAGTGGCTCAAGCATTTACTCATCAAAATTTACTTGAATTATGTCTTTGTGGCTAAATGAATATGATATTGAATTATGCCCTTGTGGCTAAATGAAATTGATACTATTATGTTTGGAAGTTATGATTTGAACATACGGTTTGGGTATTGGACCCTATATGGAATCTTGAAAGTTGTTGAGATTGGAGATATTGAAATATTGATAACCGAATGATTTGGTATGATATATGATTAATCGATTTGTATATACTTTTCTCATGATGATTTTGACAAACGAGAACTTCGTAATTTACTATGGATTTTTCCAAGTCTTGAAATGACATTATGGTATTTGGAAAAACTGATATTTGGAGATGAGAATTTTTGTCGGTCGTATGGTTTGGGTATTTTGAAATGTACTAATAATATGTTTTTTTTCTAAGTGTTGAAATGGTTATGTACCAAGATTTCTATAAAAAAAATCTATGCACTCACTAACTACGTTTTCGTAGTTGACACTTTTTCTTCATTCTTTTTCAGGATATAAGCTAAGCATTGAGGATTTATATGCTTCATGATTATTTGCATTGCACTTTGGAGAGAAAGATCAAACCTTGTGATAGGCAATGGAATCCGCCTTGATCATTGTAGTTTACAATTTTATGTGCTTGTTATTTGGTTCGTGGACTTAATATCCAAGTATGGTGGACGCATTTGTACTTGAGATTTGGTTCACATGTTTGTACATTGTAAATTCTTTTTATCGAATAAAGCTATGGTGAATGTTATTTATAATCCTTTGTTTTGAATACTCGACTTTCTGTACATCTCATTGTTCTGCCTTAGTTAGGGTGTTACATTTTTGCAAGCTACCAATATGTCGAAAGAGGGAATAGACTCTTTAATAACCTGAACATCAGAAAAATTGGTACGGATACAAACTATTCATAGTCTTTGTAAAACTTCTTTGTATACTACGTTCATGGTCTTAGTTTTTACCTTGTCATCTTCATCGGTGATCAACAATTTGAGGCCCTAGCTTGCGACTTGTGACTTTTGTGTAAGTAGATATACGGGTCATGTTAATCGAAAGAAGGAAAAGAAAGAGTTAGAGAATGACAAGGAAAGAAAGAAACGAAGGTTATGAAAAATTTGAAGATAAAGATACAAAGCGTTACTGTTGTAAATTTTCTTAATACTATTATTCTATTATTTGATAAAGGTTTTTTTAGATATGGATAATTATAAGGAAACATGATAACTCATAATAATTAGAATTATTCTTGAAGACTAACAACATACTTAATTTTATTTTATTTATTTAACTAAAAAGACACTTGTCGCTTCAAGACAATGTCACGTATCGTTAAATATAAGCTACAATCATGCTTTAGTTTATTGGTAGATTCTCATTATGATATAGTTACCATGTACTTATCCATAAATATATTTTTAGTCAATATTAATAATTCTACTTTCTAAATTTTAAATACCGTAACGAGATAAAATTATTATTTAAGTAACAAACCTAACATCTTTAAATTCTTATCATATATTTATTCATATTTATCTAAAATATAGATAGAATTGAATATCATATGTAAATGAAGTATAACAATAAACTAAAACAAATTGACATACGTGGCGTAATCCTTGATCGACATATGTCCTTTTAGTTTATTTATTTTGTTAAATTGGTTTTTTAGTTGTATAAATTCAATTTTTTTTTATTGGACTTTGAATTAAACTCTAACTCTTATTTTATTAATACAAAAGACGTAATAACCTTATTTGATTGATCGTTTTCTCATTAATAAATTGTCTTTTTTTCTTCTCAATTCTTCAAATCTTATTACCTATAATATATAATAAGTTATTAACATGAAGACTTCAAACGTTTGATTTTACGATCTAAAATCACAAAGCTATTTACCGTTATTTACTATATTTACAAGTTTAGAGTTTGATGTGGTTCTAAAATTTTAAGCTAAATGCAAAACTTTAATTAAACATATATCATATTTATCATTACCGTTTATTATAATTTAGCTTCGATCATAGATTTACTTTAACCACAGTTTATTTCATACCCACGAATCATGTTTGAGGCATATTCGAATTTCTTTATGATACAATATATATAGCTACCGTACATCGTACGGGTATTAGAACTAGTATATATATATATATATATAGGTGGGATAAATTGAGTTCAAGTCTTAATTTGAGTCCACCCTGTTAGTTTTATGAACTGTTAATGCATCAAAATGTAGTTTTTAAGTGTTCTCACCGTGTTCTTATTTTAATACTGTTCTTATTTAATTGTCCATATATATATATATGTTAGCTAAAAACTTCGACACATTAATGTATATTTCTTTGAAAACAATATTACAATCACATTCAAAAGTTTATAGCGTTGTAGAATAAAACCAAAAGTAAAAAATACCCAAAAATGAGAAAGAAAAGAAACTATGAAAATAACCCAAGAACAAAACTAAAAAGAAAAACTAAAATTCTCCTGGTCCAGATGGTTTTACTTTTGGTTTCATCAAGGATAACTGGGATTTGTTCAAGACAGATATTTTGGATTTTGTGGTTCGGTTTTTTCAGACTGGTTTCATTCCCCCTGGTTGTAATTCTTCTTTCATTACACTTATCCCGAAAGTTCCTAATCCTACTGTTATCGATGATTATCGTCCTATAAGTCTTATTGGTTTTCAATATAAAGTGATTGCTAAAATTCTGGCTAAAAGATTGGCTATTGTGCTTGATTCGGTGGTTAGTGAGACTCAGTCGGCGTTTTTAAAAGGGAGAAATATTATGGATGGTCCGTTGATACTTAATGAGGTGATTGATTTTTACAAAAGAAAGAAAAAGAAAGCACTTTTGTTGAAACTTGACATTGCTAAGGCTTACGATTCTCTTAACTGGGACTATCTACTCACGGTCATGAGATTTATGGGATTTGGTAGGAGGTGGGTTCTTTGGATTTCTGCATGTTTGTTTTCTGCTAGATCTTCGATTTTGATTAATGGGAGTCCGACTGAGGAATTTGTGATGGAAACTGGCCTTAGGCAAGGTGACCCAATGGCTCCATTTCTTTTTATTCTTGCAATGGAAGGTTTACATGTTGCAGTTGAAGATCTCAAATGTTCGGGTGCTATTCGAGGTCTAAAGGTTGGTAGTTATCTCTTTCTCATCTCATTTATGCTGACGACGTGTTATTTTTGGCAGATTGGTCGGAAGAGAATGTAGTTAATATTAGAACTGCATTTGATTGTTTTTATCTTGCTTCGGGGCTTCGTATTAATCTTAATAAATTGAAACTTTATGGAGTGGGGGTCAATAGTGTGGACATAGAGAACTTTGCCAGAATTATGGGTTGTAGCCAGGGTACCTTCCCATTCATTTATTTGGGAGTTCCGATTGGTTCTAATATGAAACGAAGTATAGCTTGGCAACCTGTTGTTGATAAGTTTAAGTCCAAACTTTCTAGATGGAAGGGAAACTTGCTATCTATTGGTGGTCGATCTGTTTTGATTACTTCCGTACTTGGGGCGGTTGGGAATTATTTCATGTCTTTGTTTCGTCTACCAGTTAGTGTTCGAAAAAAACTTGAAATGTTGAGAGCTAAATTTTTTTGGGGTGCGACTGATGACCATTCGAAGATGCATTGGGTTAAATGGGATAGTGTTTTGGCTAGTAAAAAGGTTGGAGGTCTCGGGTTTGGATCTTTGGATGCGTTAAATCGTGCGTTGTTGCTCAAGTGGAAATGGCACTATGTCTCCAACCCTTTGTCACTTTGGGTGATTGTGATTAACAACATCTATAATCCGGTTTCTTTTGGTGATTGGTCAAGGCCTGGTGTGACTTCTTCTGGTATTTGGCATAATGTGCTAAAAGTGGCTTCTGATTTGGACGAGGAAAGGATTATACCACGAAGTGCGTTCTCTATCAAAGTGGGTAATGGCCCCTCCATTCTTTTCTGGCATGATATTTGGTCTGGTAACCTTCCATTCGCATTGAAGTTTCCTCGTCTTTTTAATTTGGAATGTGATAAAAGAGTTTCAGTTTGCAATAGATGGCGTGATAATAAGTTGTTGCATAACTGGAGACGGGATGTTAGGGGTGGTGCGGAAGAAACTGAGCTAAATGAGCTCGTCTCTGCCTTGAACTCTGTGGAATTCTCCAACGACGTGGATAAATGGGACTTTTCGGTTGATAATCTTAACGAATTTTCAGTCAAAGAGATACGTTTGCGCATCGATTCTATGGTGTTACCTGTTAACATATTTGCGACTAGATGGAATAATATGGTTCCCAGAAAAGTTAATATTCATGCTTGGCGGGTGTTATTGGATAGGATTCCGACTCGAAAAAACTTGGTTACCAAAGGTTTGGACATTCCTTCCTTGCTTTGTCCGATGTGCGAATGTGATGTGGAGACAAGTGATCATGTTTTTGGTAACTGTAATGTAGCTTCTCGTGTTTGGAGGGCAGTATCAAATTGGATTCAAATTCTTATTCCTTCTGTTGGGCCTACTGATATGTTGAATGATATAGACAATATGCATCTTTCTTTGGTGAAAAAGAATATTATTGAAGGTATTGTGTATTGTGGATGGTGGTCAATTTGGAGATATCGTAATGACAAAGTGTTCAAGAATGGGATACAACGTAGAGATTACCTTGTGGATATTATCATTTCTCACTCTTATTCATGGTTCTCGAGTCGGTTCAAGAAAAGGAGGATGTCATGGGTGGAGTGGCTTTCCAACCCTCTTTGTGTCATTTAATTGGTTTCGTTCCTTGAGGTTTATATGAGAATGCATCAAAAATAATATAGAGTGAAAACCGGTGGCTCGGCCTCTGTTTTTGAGGATTTTTCTTATGTCTTTAATTGACATGAGTTTTTTCATCCTTTTTGCATTCTTCGCAGTTCAAACCTCAAGATGTGTTTAGGATCTGGTTATTTGTTGCGATCCTAAGTATATGCTTTTGTTGCCTTGTTGTATTTGTAATTGTATCTTGTTGGGAACATCTAGTATTTTGCTAGATGTTTGTTATTTTAATATATTATTTGCTTTTCTAACAAAAAAAAAAAAAAAAAAACTAAAGATGCTACGTCGTAAAATCCGACTGATAATTCAGTGTGTAACGTAAAAATGAAATGTAAAAAACCATAAATAATCTATACAATAACATTGCTTAAAAAATAAGCAAGCTGACAACTATGTAGTTACCTGTCAACATAAGCTACCTGTCAACATACTTCACAATTCATAGTCATGCACATTGTTATTAATGTAATATGTGCGGACGGCGGACGCTACATGTTAATTTCACATTGTTTTGTCACATTACATTTCATTCCCCATATACATATATTCAAAACTTCGCTTATGCGTGTTTCGGGTAAGTTTCTATTGTTCGCTAAACAATGAAATGTTTTGGCTGGTAGGATGTTGTGTAGCTAGTGAAACTTTCTACTTAGTTTTCCTCGACCTTTTTGTTTAGATTGTTGGTCATTCTTTTACTAAATATTTACTTCTCATTTATTTATAGTTTTTCAAATCAATTGTGCTTAATTTTGCGAGATTGTATGTTTCAATTTTTGTTTTCGTTTTTTTTTTTTTTTAAAAATTATTTTTGGTATTTTAGTTTTTTTTTTTTTTATTTGAGTCATTCATTTAACTAATATTTATGTTTCATTTTGTCTTTTAGGTGATTTGTACACAATCCACTTTTCACCATACACCACTAAATTAAGTATATTGACTTTTCTGCCCTTTACAAATTTAGTCCCTTAATTCCTAAAGAATTTTATTACCTTCTATATCTCCATGACTCCATCTATTCAAAATCTAAATCCCTAATAAATCTCTAATAAACCCTAAAAATTTTTGATCTTAGTTACTTCGCTGCTCTCAGTTTTTCTTCAATAGCATGAACTATGGACACCATCCAAGTACATCATAGTCTCTTTTTTCTTTATCAACTATTACATGTAACACACATGTATGTTTATGCGTTTTTTTTTCTTCTAATTTTGTTGCTATGGTTATCCTTTTTTTTTATTTTCTTTTTTTCTTACGCTATAAATATTCATGCATGTTTTGATAATTTTGATCCTAGATTCTATTTCGTTTTTTATTCTTTTAATTTTTGGTGTTGGGAACTTGATTTAGAAACTATAAGTTCAAGCTATTAAAAATAGCTTTTATTTTTTCGAAAATTTCATGGAACATCGAGATTGAAGGTTGGATATGTGTGTTTGTTTATGATGTACCATTGTGAGTTTTAATAGTTAGTTGATTAAATGTAGTTATCTTTGTTAGAATATGATCACGTTATAATAAACGCATGTCCGGAAATCATTTAAGCCTACATGGTTATACAAAATGACATGTTAACTCTATATATTTAATTAATGTATTAATATAATATATTAATTAAACTAGATTATATCCCGCGTAATACGCGGATAAATATATATAACTATTGAAACAATAATATTTCATGATATTCTACATTGAGAAATCGTAAATAAAAGGTATTGAAAAACAACAATGTTTACATATAATTAAATGAGTTAAAATATATATGTAAAAAAAGAATTGCATGATGTAGATATAAAAAAGAGAAACAGAGATTCTAGTGAGAAATTCTCCACATACCTAATCCTCATTTTATATTTGTATCATTTTATTAATTTAACAACCAATGGGTTGAAGGCCCTATTGGTAAGGTCTTAGACCTTGTGGAAATCCACCAGGGTTTGAATCCTACTTCTTACATTTGGTTCAAGATACACATAGTGTCACTGTGGTGTCTCGAATGCTAAATACTAACCACCAACTATTAACTCGTTATTCAAAAATATTTTTTTTTATTAATTTAACAATATAAATAAAAGATGTTGAAAAACGGTGATGTTGTCAATTTTATATTTTTTAATTATTTTTCAGACACCATATACAGATCAGAAAATTTTTAAATTTAAATATAATAAGATATTAACGATGTATGTTAAATACTTATAGCTAAATTTTTGGATTGTTTTTAATAATTATATAATTAAATTAATTACTTTCTATAATTATAAGATATAAAAAATTACTTTCCATGATTAGTGATCATATTTAAATTTATTAAATTAAAATTAAATCTAAAAAAGCTATAAAAGGTATATGACATCAGCATTTTGATCTAATGGTTCTAATTAAAAGTTGAACTTTATCTAACGGTCCAAACTTCTCTATTCTAAAATTAAGGTTTCTTTTTTATATATACTAGCTAATTAACCCGGGTTTAACCCGGGCATATCAATCAAAGTTCTATAAAAACACATTTTTGCCACCGAAGTTGTGATAGTTTAACAGTACTCGTATCCTCAAAAGTCAAAATAGTACATCTTAAAAGTTATAATTAGTTTATTAACTTACATAATATGTGAATAATTAAAAATCTGTTATGACAAAATTATTTAGATGATGAAACTTAAAAGACAATGTATAATTTATTAGTGTTTTTTCATTAAAAAAATTAAAAAATATATTTTTTTTAAAAAATAACATTATAAAATAACAAAAATAAAAATGTAATAAATTGTATGAAGAAAAGTGATTATGACATCATAAATAATTTTTTTTTAAAAAATAAAACTTAATTTTAAGAAATAATTTGATGTGACAAATAAACAATAATTATGGAATAATAATATCACAACAATCCTCTTTTATTTAATATAAATATGGGTAAATATTACAACCATTGAAACGAATTACACAAATTTGATAAAATCCCTTCTTGGTGAAACAAATTTATTTTAAAAGATAATTATTAAGAAAAATGCACGCTAAATTTTAAAAAATATATATTTAGTTAAAAGCTATGAGTAATAATCAAATAAATGCTTCCTAAATTTGGTATACTTTTTATTTTCATATAAATATCAACTGTAAAAACTTCATGCTAATTATAATAAAAATCCTTTTTGATATTTACATATATACATATTGTTATCATAGCTAGAAAAAATTATCTAATGGATACTTTAAAAACACTATTATAAAAAGTGTGGCGCTATTTAATAAAGTGTTGTATTATCTAAGAAAAGTGTTATATTATCTAAAAAAAAAAGTGGGGGCGCAACTTACAACCCAAACTTGTCAACTTGAATCCAATCACTAACCTTGAAAAAATCGGGTTGACGGGTTAAGTTGGTTGGTGGGTTGATATCATGTCATTAGTGGGTTGGTAGGTTTGCGGGTTCATGTCAAACTGTTTATGAGTTATCAGGTGTGGTGGGGAAATGGTTTGGTGGATCGACATTAAAAACAATTACAAAAAATTAAAATAGATATCATATCTCTTTTTGTATACGATATTACCCAAAAAAAAGGGTTGCCAATGAGTTCGGGTTTGCGGATTGACGGGTCGAAAATCTATGACCCTAACCCAACCTACTAAAAATTTCAGGTTAGCAATATCCCCTATCAACCCGAACCCAACCCACTAGCCTTAAAAAAATCGGCTTGGTGGGTGAAATGAGTTAGTGGGTTGACGGGTTGATTTCAGGTCAAACAGGTCATATGGGTTATGGGTTGGCGGATAGATTTTAGGTGAAATGGATCATCCATTTGTGAGTTGGCGGATTAATGGGTTAGTGGTTCAACCTACTAAAGTTATTATTAAAATTTTAATTATTTTCAGGTTAGTGGGTCCATAACCCACAGGTCCCAAGATCGCAACTTGGCTTTGATACCATGAAAAACCTTATAGGTTAATGTATTGAATTGTATGAATAATGAGATTACATAAGGCCATATTTATAGGCTAATCTAAACTTGTTTACCAAGTATTACAATGATATTAGGAAACTATATATATCTAAGATATGGAAACTAATATATATTCTAATAGACCTATTAACCCAAAGGGTCAACCTGAACTTAACCTGAAAATTTTGATTTGATATACCGAATCATATACTGAAATTTTGATTTGATATACTGTATCATATTTGGTTAGTGGGTCGACTAATTAGTGGGTATGCGGGTTCACGGGTCAAGATTTTATAACCCTGTTCTGATTTTTCCGGGTTGGGTCGAGATTGATAGCCTACCAAAAAGTATATTTCTCACAATGTGTAAATGTGCAATACATCATACATGTATAAATTTATTTCATAACCTGGTCAACGACCGTACGGCTAATTAAGCATTAGCTATCACACTTTATGACATATCACCTCCTATTACCTATCACACTCTATGACCTATCACCCCCACCATCTTACCGCCGCAACGCGTGGGTACTTTGTCTCGTACTATATTATAAAGCAAATAAGGTTTCAACTTTCAACTTTCAATTTCAACCATGTATACATGATAATGCATAATGTACCATACATCAATTTCCCATAACTTTCAACTTCATTTTCATCTCTCTCATCAAATTTCAACCACTCATTTTTTTTTTCTCTTCTCCATAATCATTTTATTCCTCTAATTCATTTAAAATCTTTTATCTCAAAAACCGTACATCCATAAATCAAAAAATTTATATGGGTGTTCTTAAAATTTTATGTTCTTTCAATAAAGATCTCATTCGATATATTTTCGACGGAATTTTAAATTCAAGGGCGGAGCCCGTACGGCTAAGGCATTTGGCTATCACACTTTATGACCTATCACACTCTATGACCAATCACCCCCACCATTTCACCGCCACTAACTCCACGGCCTTCGCGACGCACGGGTACCGTTCTCGTCTTTAATAACAAAAAAAAATACGGGTTTTTTAATATCACTTTAATTTTATTTTTAGTATTTTGTTCGTGTTTGTTTATTATTTGATATTGACTTTTTATGATATTTTGTTAGTTTTTTTATATCCATGATGGGGGAAATTGCTTTAAATACTAAATTGACAATTTGCTTATACGAAATCTCTTGTTTGTTTAGTTATTATTAGGTCGGATAAGAGAATAAAACTTATAATATTGATTTAATATATGATAAATATTTTAATTATTTTACTCATATAAATTAGTTTCCGGTGAAATACGCGAGATAAACATATTAAGTTTTCGTAATAACATAATTAATAGTTATAGATAAAACATGTTGAAATATGAGGATATATTTTAATTCAAAAAAAACTTTATATATCGAAGTTGTTTATTAAAATATATATGTTGAGTTCTAGTGTAATTGATTCTTAATAAGGAAGAGTGTAAAAGAATGTATGTTGATTAATTTTTCATTATAAATTTAATTAAAAAACTTTCAACATATTATTTATAACTTATTTTAATAATAAAGGGTACAACGCTTATGCAAATTGTTCTGAACTTTCTCTCTCTCTTTTTTTTTTTTTTTTATCACAAGTTAGTTTGTAGTTACAATGTCGAGTTTTTAAGAACGTATACGTTGCTATATCTCGAGTTAAATCAAAAAGTATTTTAAGGTGACGGAAAAATGATATATCATCTTAATTAATCCTCCTAAAATTTCCTTCTAACGACAAGATCATGACATTTGTCAAAATCAAGATATGAGATTAGGACAGAAAGTTAGTGGAATACACATGTCATGTTTTGATGACTTTTGGAGGATTTTTAGAAAGATTAAACATTTTTCTAAAATATAATATTCGTTCAATGTTTTATAAATATATTCTTAAAGTTTGATTTTACCTAAATTTTTTATATTTAAATTTATATATTTAACAAATCATTTTTTTAAAAATATTTATAAATAACCCGTATATTTGACACGAGCATAACTTTAATATAACACTAATTTTAAAATTTATAATGGATAAATAATATATCTTTTAATATAAAAGTAATAACATATATTTATATGAGTAATTATAAATGTTCAAAGATCAACTATCAAATAATATAATGATATGAAAAATAATGAGACAAAAGTAAATATATCATATTAAAGATCGACTATGATCCCAAATCCGAAGTTATCATTGTAGTTTAATATTGTAACTATTAATGCCAGTTAAATAAATATATAAGGTTTAATTGTATAAAGTATAAGGACTAATGTTGTATTTTTTTAATTATAAAATTGGAAATAACAGTTTGAGGGTTGTAATTAAAAGTTGAAACTCATCTAATGGTCCTTATTTTTTTATAAAAAAATTTAGGACCTTGTTATGTATATATAGGTAGACGATCACTTAAATAATTAATGAAACTAATTAAAAGTATTAATAGTGTTAAATTAATTAAAGAGGAGGTATTGGAGTTTAATTAGGAATTGGTATTGTTTCCTAAAACTACTCCATAGGGCCGAAAATCTCATACCATGAGATTACTTGGTCACCAAGTTTAAAACCCTTACATTAAAGCCTATAAATAGAGGACTTAGGCTTAAGGGTTTAACACACAATTACACATATAATTAGTTGTAGGTTTTCTCTCCTCTCTTCTCCTTTGGTTCGATCGTAGGGTAGCAAAGAAAAGGGTTTTGGGTTTTGCTTAGTTCGACTTCAAGGGATACAACACAACGAGTTTGGGAGTCCGTGATCGGGTACTAGCATACGATATAGGGGTGTCAAGTGTTCGATCGTAGAGGGGTTTTAGTTTAGACCCTATAATAATAATTATTATTATTATCAAGACTATTGGAAGCTTTGCGCAAAGGTACACATATTCTATTCATTATTTTGTTAATTAATATGATTGCATATACGTTTCTATTACGCTGCGTACTCGTGATTTGTTATGTGTTTACGTTCATATATTCTAACAGTGGTGTCATGAGCCACCTATGTGATCTATTAGTTACAAAGATCAAAACTTGAAAGGGGGGGGAGGGTTAGGGTTGGTTCGATTTAATTGTTAATTAAATATAAAAATCGTTTTTTAATTGTTTTATTTATTATAAAAGTTGAATTTTAATTAAATAAATTATGGTTTTGTTTAATTAACTTCAACCTAATTTAATGGTTAATTGAAACCCTCTAAGCAAGTTTTGATATTATGAATTGACATGTTTATTTGATATAAATTGTATGCTTGTCTACTTGTTTTATTTAAGGTTGTTAAATAATAGTAAGAATCATAAGGGATTCATGCAAAATTCCTTGTGATTATTACTGACATATAGTGATATAAAAGTCATAGCATGAAAATCCAATAATTAGGGTTAATTATGAGATAATTGTATGACTATGTGAATTTTTCGTGTGATTTTTCTGCTTTGTGACAGTTCACTAAAAAATTCTTATCTTTTAATCCGTAATGAGTTAGAGGCTGTGCTTTGAACTGTAGATGCTCAACACATAGGCTAAAACTATGTAGTTCTGGTTGAAAGCTGAATTGGACCAGAAACAGGTCTAACCAGGTCGTGAAGCTGCTGGAAAATTCCAGTCAGCAACTATGTGCTTATGTGATAATTGATTGTTTTATATATGTTTAAGGCTTATGCAATCAAGGTAACTTAATGTGTGTGGTCGTCTTTTATGAAGAGGGAGCCGACTTAGATATAATTTACAACCATAGAGACATGTTTAGGTGGCCTATCATAACTCTTTGCATGCTTAATAGTTAATAGATTAATAAGTTTATTGTTTTGCGTATTTATTGAGATATAAATGGTGATGCAAAATAGCTTTGAGAAAATATAAACTTGACTAAAAATTATCGAAATAGAGATTTTTTTAATAAAATTGGAGTCTTGCAACCTTGAGATACACCGGCTCACCCATTTGAACAAACTCTAAGAGATGTATAAGCCGAAGTGCGTTAGCCTTCTAAAAGGGCGGGTTTTTAATTGCGTCCATTGCAAACCTTTGCCCTTGCACTTCTTTGTGCATTCAAATGGAGCTACCAAACTCTCTTGTATTGTCAAGACTATACAAATGATTTTATTAAACATTATGTTATGAAGATTTGCATGAGTCTTCGTACATAAACTTTTGATTCACATCAAATGCATTACCCATTAAAAGTTAAGTCATTGCCACCCACTTTGCTTAGAGCACCTCCCAGGTACTATTTGACCCTACGTGAGACCGTAGGCAGATGATATCTCTTGAGGGTAAATTACCGACCCGTTGTGAGACCAGCGGCGGACTATTTACACGTTCTTAATTGGGCGACTTAAAACGAGTTAAGACAGTGAGACCTTGGCCCGTGGCATAAGATGGAACAAAACATGTTTATAAAACACTTAAACACCCTTTAGTGTTGTTGTAAGTTCCATAACTCTAGGAGTTGCATTAGATATGCAATTATTAATCATTACTTACCATTTTGAATATCATCATCTCTAGCTGATCAATAGATGCGGTGATGGTATGTCAAATTAGATCCTAGCCTTAATGAAATTAATTGTTAAAAGTATTTAACATGGGTAAATTACATTTATTAAGGATTATTATCGAAAATACCGATAATTGAACTTTTGTTTGTTTTATAGATGACAACAACAAATCATACTCAAAACACACACCAATCGGCTTTCAGGTTGATGATAGATAGAGAAAAGCTTTCTGGACCAAACTTTAATGACTGGTTTTGTCAGCTGAGAACAGTTCTAAGAGCTGAAAGGAAATATGAAGTTCTTGAAGAGGAGAGACCCGTTGTTCCGGGAGCTGATGCTACTAATGAGCAGTTGGCTCATTACGCTACTCAGTACGATAGACATAATGAGGTTGTGTTTAATGCTTGGAAGCATGAATGCTGAGCTTCAAAAGCAATTTGAGAATTATTTTCCATGTGATATAATCAAAGAACTCAAGTTTTTGTACGAAAAACAAATCGGAGTGGAGTTGTTTGATCTCATTGATGTACTCCATGACTTAAGGCACGAGCAAGGAACACCGGTTGGGCCTCATGTACTGAAAATGAAAACGCACTTTGAGAAATTGGAAAGGTTGAATTATGCATACCATCCTGCTGTTGTAATTGACATTATTCTCAAGTCTTTATCTAAGGATTTTGAGTTTGTGCGCAATTATAATATGCACAGCATGAATAAAACCATTGCTGAACTTCATGCTATGGTGAATGAGTATGAAAAGAAGCTTCCAAAGAAATCTTCTACACCCCAAGTTCTCACGATCAAGGGGGGAAGAGTCCAGAAAGGAAAGCAACCAAGAGCTAAGGGCAAGAAAGATGGCAAGGGAAAGCAAAGTACTTCAGTCCCAAAACCAATGAAAATGCCTCCAGCGAAAAAGGAAAAACAGGCTAAGGACCAAACTTGTTTTCACTGTAATGAAATGGGACATTGGAAGAGGAATTGTCCTAAATACCTAGCCGAGTTGAATGCGAAGAAGAAGCAAACTGGTTCGGCTAATACTTCAGGTATCTTCACAATTGAATTATATTCCTTTTCTCAGCGTAAATCATGGGTTTATGACACTGGGTGTGGTACTCATATCTGTAATTGTTTACAGGGGCTTAGAAGGAGAAAGAAGCTGAAGCCAGGATCTTTACAACTGTTCGTGGGCAATGGTCTACCGACGACTGTAGAAGAAATAGGCGACTATCATTTAGTTTTACTTTCTGGTTTAGTTATTGTTTTAGACAATTGTCGCTATGCACCATCTATTACTAGAGGTGTAATTTCAGTTTCTTTGTTGAAAGACAACGGATTCATTAATGTTTTTAATGACATTGGTATTTCAGTTTCTAAAAATAATGTTCATTATTTTGATGCTATTGCTTGTGATGGTATTTATGAAATTGATATGCGTGGTTGTGATTCAAATAATTCAATGTATAATGTTAGCAAACGAGTCAAGCTCAATTTGGACTCGACTTATCTTTGGCATTGTTGACTTGCTCATGTTGGCAAGAAACGCATTGAGAGACTTCAATGTGAAGGGATAATGGAATCAAGTGATGAATCATTTGATAAATGCGTATCTTGTGTTTTCAGCAAGATGACAAGAAAACCTTTTCCAAACAAACCGGAGAGGGCTAAGGAGCTACTTGGACTAATACATTCGAATGTATGTGGCCCATTTAGACATGTGTCAAGAAGAGGTGCTAGCTACTTTGGGTCACTTTTACGGATGATTTTAGTCGTGATGGTTATGTTTACTTGCTGAAACATAAACATGGAGTTTTCAAAACATTCAAAGTATTTAAAATTGAAGTAAAAAATCAACTCGGTAGAACCATCAAGATTCTTCATTCGGATCGGGGTGGTGAGTACTTAAGCCAAGAGTTTGAAGATTATCTTAAAACTTGTGGAATCATTCAACAACGTACTCCTCCATATACTCCACATCATAATGGTGTATCGGAAAGGAGGAATCGAACATTGCTTGAAATGGTTCGATTTATGATGAATCTTACAACTCTTCCATTTTCGTTTTGGGATTATGCCCTAGAGACTGCTGTACGCATTCTCAATATGGTTCCAACCAAGAAGGTTGACAAGACACCGCATGAATTGTGGCATGGGAGTGTTCCCAATTTGTCTTACTTAAGGGTCTGGGGATGTGAGGCTCTTGTGAAGAGAGATATGCCTGACAAATTTGAACCTAGATCTGTTAAGTGCATCTTCTTAGGATGCCCAAAGAAAACAATAGGATACCACTTCTACTTTCCTACCGAAAACACTGTCAAAGTTTTCAGATTTGCTAAGTTTCTTGAAAAGAAGCCCCATATCTCAAAAAGACATTGGGAGGATTGTTGAACTTGATGAGTTTCAAAAGCAAGATGTGTCAACTTCTGAAAAGAGTAGCAATCATCAACTTGGGGGGGGGGGGGATATTCAAAGAGATGAATCTCATGAATCTCAAGTTGAAGATAATGAAAATGCGATTCCAATTCGTAGGTCCTCAAGGACAATACGTGCTCGTGAAAGATTAAATCTTATGATTGAGTCTGAAGAACAGTATTAGGAGACTTAATTTCAATGCTGCATTATCAGATCCAGAGTCTGACAAATGGCTTGAAGCTGCGAATGTGGAAATGAAATCCATGAAAGATAATCAAGTTTGGAGCTTGGTTGATGTGAAGTCCCTCACTGATGATTTAACCCACAAGTGTAGAATACAAGTCAAGTAAGCACTAGATTGGACTAGTATTACAATGAATATAAACGCGACAAGTCAAGTAAGCACTAGATTGGACTAGTATTACAATAAATATAAATGCAAGAATATATATAAAGTAATACGTAACTTAAGCAATATAAAGATAAGCAAGTAAAGTAAATGGTGAGACACAATGTATTTTTCAAGTGTATTATTTATTGATGTTAAATAAAATACAAGGTTGTTGCGGAACTAAGATATTACAAAGTAAGTATCTAAACAACCTTATGAATTATAAGTGATCTAATATTTACTAAATAAACTCTTTTGATCGAAATACTTAAAGTTGTGAAGTATAACTATTTAGATCGAGAGTATTTGAGCAAAGACACCAAATTGCAAAAGTGTAATTTGGACGAGGGAAGTGACTTGGTATTTGTAGACAAAAAAAATGAATATAATATTCTTTTTGCCGTACAAATATAGTTGCATGCATTTAAGGATACTACTTTAATTCCTTAAATGCATTGGTTAAAGTACAAGAATAAAGTCACTTGATAGTGATTTGTCCTCTAATTAACCAACCACCTTTACATGCTTGTAAGGCTTTTAACAAAGAATAAATGGATTGTCCGGATAAAGGCATGTAAAGGCATAAAGTCAATTCCCCCGTAATCAGTGTTCAGACTTGTAAGGTCTAGAAAACTGTCAAGGACTTCAGTCAGGAGATCTGGTAAGTTTGCCAGTGAGCTCCGCTATTTGTCAGACTTCTTTCTTCAGACTGCAGTCTTTGACTTCAGTGAGAATGTTCTTCAGTAGAATGATCTTGGACTGGAGAGAAGTTCAGTGAACAAATCTGGTGGAATCCAGATTTCTGTACAAGTAAGTTGTTCACTGGTCTTCACATAATTTCTGGACAAATCTTCAGAGGGCTCCAGGATCTTCGTCTAAAGCGAGTCCAGTAAATATGGACCTAACAGTTGATCTTCCACCAAATGGTAGAACCGTTGGGTGTAAATGGATCTTCAAGAAGAAGACTGACATGGATGGAAATGTACACACCTATAAAGCTCGTCTTGTGGCGAAAGGGTATACTCAACTTTATGGAGTTGACTATGAGGAGACCTTTTCTCCCGCTGCGGACATTATAGCTATTAGGATCATCTTAGCCATAGCTGCATACTATGACTTCGAGGTATGGCAAATGGATGTCAAGACTGCCTTCTTAAACGGTTTTCTAGACGAGGAAGTCTATATGGTTCCTCCGGAAGGTTTTGTCGATCCAGATCATCCCAACAAAGTGTGCAAACTTCAAAGGTCCATTTATGGATTGAAGCAAGCATCAAGAAGTTGGAATAAAAGGTTTGATATCAAGAAGTTTGGTTTTGCTAAAAATCCTGATGAGCCATGTGTATATCGCAAAGCTAGTGGGAGTACTGTTACTTTCCTTGTCTTATATGTAGATGACATATTGATAATAGGAAATCACATTCCAATGTTGAAAGACGTTAAATCTTATATTGGAAAGTGT
This sequence comes from Erigeron canadensis, assembly GCF_010389155.1. Classification (NCBI taxonomy): domain Eukaryota; kingdom Viridiplantae; phylum Streptophyta; class Magnoliopsida; order Asterales; family Asteraceae; genus Erigeron; species Erigeron canadensis. The sequence continues at coordinate 17,784,179 of NC_057768.1, read as the reverse complement.
TTCGCTATGAAAGACTTGGGTGAAGCAGCATTTATTCTTGGAATCGAGATCTATAGAGATAGAAGCAAAAGGTTGATCGGATTAAGTCAAAGTGCTTATATAGATAAGATCTTGAAGCGATTCAAGATGGAGAATTCTAAGCGTGGTCACGTTCCCATGCAAGAAGGACTTAATTTATCTAGCAAGAACGGTGCTTCTACACCTGAAGAGGTGGAACGTATGCAAAGAATTTCTTATGCTTCGGCGGTGGGATCTATCATGTATGCGGTAAAATGCACTAGACCTGACATTGCGTTTGCACAAAATATTGTTAGCCGCTATCAGCAAAATCCTGAAGATGATCATTGGACTGTTGTAAAGAATATTCTTAAGTACATGCGTGCTACTAAAGATTTATTTTTGGTGTATGGAGGAAATTCCGATACAGAACTCAAAGTGACTGGATACTGTGATGCGGAATTTTAGACTGATAGAGATGATACAAAATCTCAGTCGGGATACGTCTTCATTTTAAATGGAGGCGCGGTGGATACGTCTTCATTTCAGACTGATAGAGATGCCGCTATGGAAGTTGTATGGATCAGGAACTTTATTTCTGGGCTTGCCGTGATGTCCTCAAATAACTCACCTATGGATCTATACTGTGACAATACGGGAGCTATTGTCATTGCCAATGAACCAGGAATTCAGAAAGGTGCCCGACATTACCAAAGAAGATATCACTATGTTCGAGAGCAAATCGAATCAGGTGAAATCAATTTACTCAAAGTTCACACAGATTATAACCTAGCAGATCCTTTTACGAAGGCATTGTCAAAAGGAAAGCTCAATAAGCATGCCGAGGGCATAGGTCTTAAGTTGATAGGTTATCTCATGTAACTCTGTGATTGGTATTTGGATAAGGGATGTTAAACAATTTTTATTTCAATAAATGAGTGCTTTCATTTTATAATAATTGTGTCCTATATTTGCATGTTTAAATCCATGAATGTTTTAAATATTCTAAATGTCCATTGTCGATTAACTATATGGGAATATAGTTAAACTAAGACATATATGAGAGATTGGTAATATTCTGGTGAATATATGAAGATGGTCCTACCAAACTCACATGGTATCCATAGAGATGCATATCGGACTTAACCCACTTAACGAATTATCATTTTATGGATCAGCCTCATTAAGTGAAATTTGTAAAATGGTTACTTTAGTTATCCTTAGACTTGAGATGCAAGTAGGTTAAGTGTATATGGATCACATTCTTTAGATTTAGTTCTAAGCTATCCTGAATAAGGTTGTAATAAAGGGCTATTTCAGAAATGTTGAGAAGTAGCATGACTTGACACTTGTAGTCAATACAGGATTTGTTCCTTCAATTTGCAACTGAAGAATGATACCATTTGGCGCCCTCATTGATTAATTAAGATGTTTGTACGGCCGTACCCAAATGAACTCCATAAGTTGTCTCGATTAATTTGGTAATCTTGATTAATTGTTAAAATGAGAAACATAATCGTTATATTATGGAATGACATTGATTCATATCCATAATTAACAAGGGTATCTGAGACAAAGAGATATTAAAGACTAAATCATTTCAAATGATACTTTATGAAAAAATACTTAAATATTTCCGGCAGCATTGGCGTGTTGCTAGACGCTAACTAATGTTATTGCCTTTATAATAACATGCTCAAGTGGGAGCTGTTGGAATATGATCACGTTATAATAAACGCATGTTCGGAAATCATTTAAGCCTACGGGGATACACATAATGACATGTTAACTCTATATATTTAATTAATGTATTAATGTAATATATTAATTAAACAATCACTTAAATAATTAATTAAACTAATTAAAAGTATTAATAGTGTTTAATTAATTAAAGAGGAGGTATTGGAGTTTAATTAGGATTTGGTATTGTTTCCTAAAACTACTCCATAGGGCCGAAAATCTCATACCATGAGATTACTTGGTCACCAAGTTTAAAACCCTTACATTAAAGCCTATAAATAGAGGGCTTAGGCTTAAGGGTTTTACACACAATTACACATACAATTAGTTGTAGGTTTTCTCTCCTCTCTTCTCCTTTGGTTCGATCGCAGGGTAGCAAAGAAAAGGGTTTTGGGTTTTGCTTAGTTCGACTTCAAGGGGTACAACACAATGGGTTTGTGAGTTCATGATCGGGTACTAGCATACGATATAGGGGTGTCAAGTGTGTCGTAGAGGGGTTTTAGTTTAGACCGTATAATGATAATTATTATTATTATCAAGATTATTGGAAGTTTTGCGCAAATGTACACATACTCTATTCATTACTTTGTTAATTAATATGATTGCATATACGTTTCTATTCCGCTGTATACTCGTGATTTGTAATGTGTTTATGTTCATATATTCTAACAATCTTGACTTGCATTAACAAGCTAAGTTAGGTAAGAATTCAATGTTTATTGTCAAAATATGATGTTTTGTATTATTTTTCAGAATCCCTCCATGGACTCATCAAGACCTATAACTTAAAACGAAGATCATTATCTAGCAAGATCTAAATTTTCATCGTGTGAAGAGTTCGTAAAAATTGTGCGGGAGTTTTATTATACAAAAGGATATGGTGTATATAATTGTAATTCTAAAAAAGACAAGTTTGTCACATTGCAATGTGATCGAGGTGGTTCTTATCGAGATATTCGTGGTGTTGAGTCCCATTGTTAATTGTAAATTTGGCGATGACAAATCTGATTTATAAACACTTAGAAGTCTTTTGGGTCTTGTAATCTGATCTGGGTCAGACTAAGCTGACACAACTTGCGATCTGTAACTGACCCAGATCATGCTTCATACTTTGTAAATGTTTATCTTATGAAAGCAAGTGTTGTTCAAGCTGCATCAAATTATTATAGCATTCAATCCAAGTTTAAGAGGAGGATTGATGATATAGAAGACCAAGCTGGTAGTGGAAGTCAGCTTGGACTTAGCAGTCTGCTTGGAAACACTTACACAGATTTGCTCTTGACAAACAAGCAATCTGTGTCTGACAATCAAGTGAAGATAACAAGCTGGATTTGTTGATAAGGACATATGACGTGACTAGGAAGGTTCCTAGAATCCAGGTTGGTGACAGAAATACATATGTGTGTCCATATTCTTATTAGAGGATCAAAATGACGTGCTGCAGGTTTTGGGGACCACAAGTACAATGAAGGCACGATCAAATATTCCTTGATCGTCCAACAGAAGAACAATACGTGGCTTAATTGGATACCAAGAAAAGAATGGCTTTCGCCTATAAAAGTCACATTCCTTGTATGCATATGTGTGGCATTCCTTTGAATCATTTTTCACACAAAGTTTTCTCTGCTCTTACACACAGCTTAGTCTGTGAGAAGTTAGCTTAGGCTGCTTCTTTTAAGCGAGAACTTATCTGATTGTTGTTTGTCATTTCAAGGGTTGTTTAGATATTTGTAGGTTATCTTGTTTCCACAACAACCCTGTAATTCTTTGTATAGATTTAATCTTAATAAAGGATTACAATTGAAAACCACAATCTGTGTTCAAGAATGATTGATTACTGCTTTACTGTTTTATTGATTCTTATTTCCCATATTATATATATCGCATTCTGAGTCTTCAAAACATATTTTTAAAGTTAGTTAAGAATTAAGGAAGAGTTGTATTCACCTTCCCTCCACAACTCTTTGTGTTCATTATACTTTGGTATATTGATACACTTCTGGGACATAACAAGTGGTATCAGAGCAGGGGTTACGAATTAACTTCACTTGATCCTTGCTTATTTTCCTTAAGTAAAGCAAAATGTCATCCTATGTTGATAATGGTTCTTCTACTCGACCACCTATGTTTGATAAAGATGATTTCAGTGGCTGGAAAGGTCGTATGTATTTGTTCCTTTAATCCATCGATAACAATATGCTTGACATCCTGACAGATGGTCCTTACATTCCTACACAGACCCTTGTTGTAGATGCAGTGGTCAGAGATGGTCAACCAACCATTCCTGCCATAATTAAAACCATTGTTAAGGATAAGGCAGATTGGGGGGGATGAGGATAGGAGACTTGCAAACTTGGATGTGAAGGCACGTAACTTCATTGTCCAAGCTGTGCTTAAAGACATTTACCATTCTATTAAAATGTGTTCAACTGCTAAGAAAATGTGGGGTACTTTGACTGTTATGTTTGAGGTTTCTCTACCTCCATGGAATCCACCATTACTACTCTCACTAGGAGGTATGAGAGATTTTTCTCTTTGAGAAATGAATCCTTGACTGACACTCATATCCTCTTTAATGCATTGGTTAATGATCTAGCTGCTGTTGGTATAACTAAGAAAAATGAAGTTTTGAAAAGCAAATTTCTTGATTTATTACCACCAAAGTGGAACAATTATATTTCTTATGTGAAACTAAGTTCTGTGTACCAAGATCTTGATCTCCCTGGACTTTTGGTTTACTCCATAACCAAGAATGTTCAGAAGCCGAGAAGTTGATTGCTATGGGTGATTCCTACAGTCAGCCTGTTACTGCACTTGTTGCATCTATGACTGAACACCCTAGCTCAATATCTAATGAGATCATACCTTGTGTTAATGAGTCTGTTCCTGTGATTGCTAACACTAACTTTGTTTGTTCTGAATCTGAATGTGATGAATCTGATGGTGAAGATATGGCTAATGAAGTGGCTATGTTAGCTGAAAGGATCAGAAGGAGATCCTTCAGAAAGTTTAAAGGAAAAAGGAAATCTGGGAAGGCTGATAAGACTAAGAAGCCCTTTGATGTGTCCAAAGTCACTTGTTACAAGTGTGGCAAGTCTGGACATGTGGCGAGTGATTGCAGATCCAAAGAGTCTTCGCAAGCTGTGGGGCTCACCAGGCATCTACAAGTCAGGCTGCATCACCTGAGGGCTATCATGATGCACATACTTGGCACTTGGACAGTGGGTGTTCCAAGCATATGACCAGATGTAAGTCCCTACTATATAACTTTAGGACAAGCGCTGATCCTAGTGTTACATTTGGAGATGAATCTCAAGGAAGAACTGAAGGATTTGGTATACTTTTGAATGGTCCCCTTACTTTCAGAAGGGTATCTTATGTGAATGGTTTGAAGCACAATCTGATAAGTGTGAGTTAGTTGTGTGATGTTGGCTATGAAGTAAGATTCCAAGCTGATAAAAGAATTGTTCTGGATTTGGAAGGTAATGTGGTGTTGATTGCTAACAGAGATGACTCTCTATACTCATTTGATATGAGAAATGCAACTGTTACAAAAGAAGTCTGCTTCATGTCCAAATCTCAAGTTGAGTTAAATTGGTTGTGGCATAAGAGGTTGTCTCATATGAACTTCAAAGACATCAACAAGCTTTGTAAGAAGGAGTTTTTGTCTGGTCTTCCCGTGATCAAGTATGAGAAGGACAAGCTGTGTGGTCTTTGTGAGAAAGGAAAACAACACAAAGCCTCATTCAAGTCAAAGACATGCTCAACCATTGATAGTTGTTTAGATTTGCTGCACATGGATCTGTTTCAACCAATTAGTACTCCCTCATTCACTGGGATGAGATATACATTGGTCATAGTAGATTATTTTTCAAGATATACATGGGTTTTCTTTTTGAAGCACAAGAGTGATGCTGCTGACAGTATTATACATTTCATCAAGCAAGCTGAAATACTTTACAAAAGGCCTGTAATGCAGTTAAGTGACAATGGCACTGAATTCAAAAATATCACTCCTAACTCATTCTGTAGTGAAAAAGGTATTTCACAAGTATACTCAACTACAAGAACTTCTCAACAAAATGGTGTAGCAGAGAGAAGAAACAGAACACTCATTGAAGCTGCAAGATCCATGATGGCACAAAACAATGTCAAACCTCATTTATGGGCAGAAGCTATTCACACAGCTTGCTTCACTCAAAACAGATCTCTCATTGTGAAAAGACACCAAAAGACTTCATATGAACTTCTCAGGGGGAGAAAACCCGAAATTGGTTTCCTAAGAATGTTTGGAAGTCCTTGTTACATTTTGAACCAGAAAGACCATCTTGGAAATTTTGACGAGAAAGCAGATGAAGGCATCCTACTTGGATATGCAACAATGATGAAGGCCTACAGAGTTTACAACAAAAGAACAAAGACCATTGAGAACTATGTAAATGTGAATATTGATGAAAGTTGCTCTAAGCCAGTTTGTCCCTCACTTGAAGTTGAAGGTATAGATTTTGAAGAACTGGTTGTTCCTGAGAATGAGCCTCCCTCTAATCCATCTGTTGAAGACAAGAATGCTCAAACTCAGGGGGAGCAAATGATTCAAGAAGAAGAGTTACCATTCTTTGAAAATATGCAAGCTGAACCTTCTCCTACTCTAGAAACCATTCAAAATCCATTAAATGGCTCCCAAGCTGACTCGGATCCTGTTACTCAAGAACAAGCTGATCAACCTTTTCCTCAAGTTGATCATGCTGAGCCATCTAATCTGAATCAGCCTATTGCCCAAGAAATCAACATTGCACAACATGTGACTAAATGGACAAGGAGTCATCCAATCAACCAAATTATTGATGATCCATTATCTGGTGTCAAAACAAGAAGAAAGGCACTAGGAAACTTCTGCATGTTTGTCAACTTTGTAAGTAAAATGGAGCCAACTGAGGTTGTTGAAGCTTTGGCAGATCCATCTTGGGTAAGTGCAATGCAAGATGAGTTAACTCTGTTTGAAAGAAATAAGGTTTGGGAACTTGTTCCAAGACCTCATCATAAAACTTTGATTAGAACCAAATGGGTCTACAGAAACAAAATGGATGAAAGGGGAGTTGTGACCAGAAACAAGGCTAGATTGGTTGCTCTTGGATACAGACATGAAGATGGGATTGATTTTGATGAAACCTTTGTTCCCGTGGCAAGACTGGAAGCCATAAGAATGTTCTTGGGTTACTCTGCTCACAAAGGGTTCAAGGTTTATCAAATGGATGTAAAGAGTGCTTTTCTGAATGGGAAACTGGAAGAAGAAGTCTATGTTGAATAACCTCCAGGTTTTAAAAGCTCATAGTATCCTGACCATGTGTTTAAGCTTGATAAGGCTCTCTATGGTCTCAAACAAGCTCCAAGAGCATGGTATGATACTTTATCTACATTTTTACTGGAAAACAAGTTCAAAAGAGGTAATGTTGACAAGACTTTGTTTGTGAGAAAGTACAATGGTGATATTCTGCTTGTGCAAATATATGTAGATGACATAATATTTGGGTCTAGCAGTGAAAGACATTGTAAGAAGTTTTCTCAGTTAATGTCTAAAAAGTATGAAATGAGCATGATGGGTGAACTTAACTATTTTCTTGGTGGTTTACAAGTTAAACAGACTAAAAATGGAATTTTCATAAATCAAGGAAAATATGTTAAAGATTTATTAATCAAATTTGGTTTTAGTGATTGCTCACTTATGAAAACTCCTATGGGAACTGGTGATAAGCTGAGTGAGGACAAAGGTGGTAAACCTACTGATGTCACAGCTTATAGGGGTATGATAGGTTTATTACTTTACTTGACTGCTAGTAGACCTGATATTATGTTTGCTACATGTCTTTGTGCAAGATATCAAGCTAATCCTAACGAATCACATCTTAAAGTTGTGAAGAGACTCTTTAGATACCTTAAGGGAAGTCCCAATCTGGGTCTTTAGTATCCCAAAGACTCAGGATTTGATATAATTGGATATTCAGATTCTGACTTTGCAGGATGCAAGATAGATAGAAAAAGTACTTCAGGAGCTTGTCAATTGCTTGGCAATAGACTTGTAAGCTGGTCCAGCAAGAAGCAACATTCAGTTTCCAATTCCACTGTAGAAGCTGAGTATGTTGCTGCAGGAAGTTGTTCACAAGTTATGCAATTTCACTTGCAAGACTATGGTGTCACTTCTTCAAAGACTCCAATCTTTTGTGACAATACAAGTGCCATAGCAATTTCCAACAATCACGTGCTTCATTCTAGGACCAAGCATATTGATATCAGATTAAAGAAGATGTTGAACTACACTTCATCCCTACTGATAATCAGCTTGCTGACTTGTTCACAAAGCCATTGGATGAATCAAGATTCAATTATCTTATAAGTAAGCTTGGTATGTTGAATATGTAAGATGTAGTGAGGTAAGTAATAACAAATCTGACCCCTTGAATTATTTCTCAAAATTTAAGGGTAAGTTGTGTCCAACCCAGACTGCTCTCTCACACTTGGTTATGTTTCTTGTGAAAGAGAGTATGCCGAGTCTAACCCAGCTTAGTGGTTATTTGTGTTATTAAATATCATAGTGCGTTTTATTATTTTCAGCATTTTATTCTATTTACTTATTTATTCATTTTCTATCCTATTGGTAAATGACACGTGTGGTGGCAACGGTTGTTTCTGCAAAAAGAACCCCCACTAGTTGTTATTCCACCAATCAAAATCTTTCTTTCTCTTCCCTCCAAACAATTATTTTTGAATATTATTAATTAAAATAAACTATATAAACTCATTTAACCTAATTCCCAAATCAATTGCACTCTCACTCTCTATCTCTTATCTTTGCTTATCTGATCTGTGTCCTGTTACATTGATTTTTTAATCGTTTAAACCTTCTTTCTTAATTTTGTTAATATTCAATGGCATCTTCATCATCTGCTTCTACTCAGTCAAACAAAAATAATAATAATGATTATTCATCGGAATCGGGAGTCCATTACCCAGCTCCGGTAAGCACGAATAAACTTTCACCATATGTGGTGGGAAGTAATGTAATTGTGAGTCCGGCCGGTCTGGATACAAGTAAAATCAAGATCGTCAATCTAGTCTTGGGCAGAAGGGTATGATGACATTGTTGCCTTTTTAGGGCATCATCCGTTTGGTAAGATAATGATTGAAAAGCCAGACGTGGTGTTTCAAGATCTTCTTTGTGAATTTTGGGCGAGTTGTGTGCCGGACAAACGAAGAAGGGAGATGTTGCAATTCGAGGCACCATCCTCAATGGTAAGAAACAGGTATTTATTACTGAAAATAGACTTAGGTTTGCTTTTGAACTTGCCTACATGAATGAAGATGATTACGCACATGTTGCCACCCACACTGAGGCCAAAAATATTTTGTCACTTGTTGATTATAGTGGTTCTTTGTCCTCAGTTGTTAAAATGAAATTTTTAACTGGCATTTGGAATTATCTTTTGAGTACAATTTGTAAAACTCTTCAAATGAAAGCAGACAGTTTTGATCAGCCTAATGTCTTGGAATTGCAAATTTTTCATTCCATGGTCACTATGACCAGAGTAGATTATGCAGAAATGATTTTTAAAGACTTAGTAGGCCGGGTCACCAATAAGACTTTTACCATACCTTATGGTAGAGTTCTTGCACTTATCATAGAAGCAATTCTTGATGGTGACTTCAGCTTGGCAACTGGCCAAACTGTGGAATGTAAGGCCATAAATTCTAACATCTTTAACAGTCACAAGGTAACTGCGCATGGTCTGACCCAAGCAATGCAGATTTATCTTGACTTTTGTAGGACAGGAGAAAGGGAACAACAAGCATTAGAGGAAACTACCTCTCCTTCGACGCGATCTGAGTCTTACACTCAATCTGCCAATCAGGAGAGTCAAGGTACACAACCTCTTGAACCCTTAAACTCTTCCAAATCTACTACTTCTTCTTCTTCTAAAGAGGGTGAAGAGTTGGCCAAATCATCAGCCACTCTAGCCACACCCTCATCCACCATTTTAAAATCCGCCACTAAAAGACCCATTGTTGAGGACTTAGTACTTCACAATGCTAAAAAGAAATGCTCAAAGAGATCTGGATCAACTTCTAGGGTTGACAAATCAACAATTAAGACTTAAAGTCCCCCAAGGTGTGTTGGAAGCTGAGGAACATTCTGAAGTTGTCCCTGCCACCCAAGTTGATCAACCGAAATCACCCCACCCATCTGCACTCTCCCAAAGAGTGTAGACGAGTTAAAGGGAACAACTGTTACTACCCATCCCTCCAAAGAGGGTGAAGGTATTGAAACAAAAACCTCCTCCCAAGGTCATACTGTGAGTCCACCCATTTCACCATCATCAGCCTCCCAAAAGGTTGATGATATCATTAAAGGGACAACAATGGATCCAGCCCAGATCCAACGAGAGTTAGAGTCAATGGACATCATTTTTGAGGATGATCAACCAAAGGATGCAAGTATTGAACGCCAAGGTGACACTACTTGTATTCCGCAAGCTGGTCAGACTCCTTCTCTCTTACACTCTGAGTCTGCACAGGCTGCCAATGTCTCTTCTAGATCACAAGAAGAGATACATGCCTCAATAATTCTCCCTCGGGATACTTTGGTGCAACAACACACCACTGTTGAAGGGCAATCATCTACCTATAACATTACACCTGCAGGGTCTATGTCTGCATCTGTCCTTGGACAGAGGGATCCTGTAGGTTACATGGCTCTCTTTAGGGAGGTCATGCTAGCCCCTTGTACAGCAAAGGGAACCATTGATGGTCCTCACGATGTCAATGAGAATATAGTCACTATCTCTGGAAGCGACTCTTCATTCGATGATGTGCTTGCCCATCCATCCTCAAGGGATGCTCTGATGGAAGATGCCTCTGGAGGAGTTGATCAAAATCAAGATCAACATGTTCCCACTGGCCCACAAACTGAATTACAAACTAATTCTCCTCATATTGTTCAGCACATCATCTCCTCTGCCAAATCTGCTCATGAGACTCACCCTCATGAGAAAATACACCAAAACTCCCTTAGCCTCCACCTCCTTCTATATGAGCCCAATGACCCTGATTTTAAGGATTGTAGGCTGCTGTTTCCAGAGTCAGTGGCCTTTAGGCCAACTGCAAGTTCTTTCCAAGATGCTACCATCTCATTTTTAGATGTGGTAAATTAGCTCACTGAGTTCACTTCAACCCACAAGGTTGAGAGCTCAAAGCTGGTTAAAAGCTTGGTAAAGATCTAAAAGGATCAAGATTTGACGGATAAAAAGGTGGAGAAGCTGACTCAAGGTCAAACTGCATTGGAAGAAAATATCAAAAGAGCAGTTAACTTGATGGAGAAAAGCCAGAGCAAGCTGACAGAGTCTCTTGATGGTCTAACTAAGGCAATTAATGAGCAAAATGAAATAAACAAGAGCACTCTGGGTCAGTTTGAGAAAACAACAAATAAGTTCACAAAAGATGTCACCATTGAACTTAAAAACTCAAACAAAGTCACAAGCTGAGTTCAAAAAGGAGTTGGTAGATGTCTCTAGGAGTGTAGAAACAAAAATTCCCAACCTTCATAATGATTATATTGATTTGCATAGGGCCTGGTCTGTCAACAACTTCAGAATTGATCTAATTAGCACAAAATTCAGTGGAGTCTTTGCTACTCCGGTAAACTTCTTCCCAACTGATGATGACAAAAAGGGGGATAAGAAAAGAAGTGAAGCTGAGATTGTACAAGAAAGAATTGCTGTAGAGAAACAAGTTGCTAAGTATCTAAAGAAGTTGGATGATAGAAATGAAAAGGCCAGAAAAGAAAGGGAGGCCAATGATAGAAGAATGGTTGTTTTTGTCTCAAATGAGTAGGAGATAAAAATGCCAGAGTCTGAGTCTGGTGGTGGAGAAGGTGGAAAAGTGAATGAAGAGGCTGAGAAGGTTGATGATACAATTGAGGGGGAATTGGTGATGATTTGAAATATGTTGGAGAGATAAGGAAGGATGTTAATGTTGAAGAGGTTGATGACAAAGGGAAAACTTCTCAATCTGTCCCTGCACAAGCTGACCCAACTCCAAAAGAAGTTGTTGCTGATTCATCTTCCAGTGAAGACACCACCACCTTGGGCCAATATATGATGAAGAAAAGAGATTCTGGTGAAGGCTCAAGTGGTGTAAAAGTCCTCACTAAGGAAGAAAAAGACTAGGAGATTGCTGCAGAGAAAGCATAAAGTAATGGGCACTTCTGGTAAAGATGCTTATAAAATGCTCTTAGAAGACATATTGGAAAGATTAAAGATGTCTTCTTTGGAATCTGATCCTGAACTAGCCAAAGAACTTTAAGAACAATTTATTGAAGAAGATAAAGAATTGGCAGCTGTGGGATCAAAGAAGGAAAACAGGATGTTAGGTCGAAAATCAACCAAGTATAATTTGTTCAGAAATATTGAAGTTCAGAGAAGATACTTGTACATAAATTCTGAGACATCCCTCAGTATTAGTTCTCTGAAGCTTTACCTCAGATCAAGATCAATACATCTGAAGACGTTCATTATGAAGTTGAAGACTGAAGACTGAAGAAGGGAAACTTATGAGAAACAGAGCTCAGAGAAGATTCCATCTGATTGAAGATCTGAAGGCTCTCAGTGAAAAAGTATTTACAACACTTTTTCACTGATTACGAAGAAGTTTTTTTGCAGTACTTTAACTACCTTTACCCGGTTAATAACTTTATACCTGGTATTGTGATAGTTTTAGCAAAAGGTTAGGAATAAAGTATGTCAAATCACATCAAAGAAACTTACATACTTTACCTTAAACAAACATGTTATGGATTTGTCATACAAATCCCTAAATGCACCCAACCATATTTGTACGGCATTGCCATGTCATCAAGACATGTTTGCCTATAAATATAAGACTTCTCACACTTGCAAAAATGCTTGGAACTTTGGCATTGCAACGTGTGATATATACTCTAAGTCTTCTAACGAGTATTTCCTTGTTGTTTAGGTCATTTGTATTTCAAGGTTGTTTAGATACTTTCACAAGTGATTATCTTTGTTCCGCAACAATCTTTGTATTTTGTTTATAGAAATAAATAAAATACTTTGAAAAATACATCTCGACTCTTTGCCATAATACTTGATTATATATTATATTTATATAGTTTCAAGCACTTGTTCTTTATTGTTCATATCCATTATCTGGATCGTAATTCTAAACTAGTCTTCATCTAGATTAGAATTACTTGCCAGTTGGGTTACTTGATATATATGTTATTATTGTTATACAGTTGTTATATCTTGTACTCGTCTAACATCTTGTGTAGGTGGACTCACATTTGGTATCAGAGCCTCCCAGGTTAAATCATTAAATTGTTATACCTGTTTTAATCCTACAAGATGTCTGGAACAGAACAACCAAACCCAAATGGTAACCATAATGTTAATCTCAATGCTACTCCACCACCACCACTACCACCATCACAACCCAGTGTCCATGTACATTTTCCAAATAATCCTGTTCCTAAATTCAATGGGGATAGTGACTCTTTTATTACATGGAAGTCTTGCATGGTCAAGTATATTGCTGGGGTTGAAAGACACTTGACCTCCATTCTCTTAGAAGGACCTTATGTACCCATGAATGCCTCGACTGTTGTTTTTAACCAAGATGGGACCCCTAGAATGACACCCAAAGAGAAAGATCACTGGTCAAAATAAGACCATAGATTGGCTGACATTGACTCAAAACTTCAAAATATGATTCTCTTTGCTGTCCCAGAAAGTCTAAAACCCACTTTTGTTTTACTTGACAATTCTAAATTGATGTGGGAAGAGTTAATGACTCAGTTTGAGGGTACTAAGGAAACTGTTGTCACAAGAAAATTTGCTTTTAACAAAAAATATGAAGCCTTCTTTGCATTACCAAATGAAACTTTAACTCAAACATATATTAGATTTACAAACTTGGTTAATCAATTGAAAGCTTTGGGTGTTGATAAAGATAAAGAAATTTTGTTGAAAAAGTTTTGTGATATACTACCTTCTAAATGGGAAAATCTGATCATGGTTTTAAGACAAGGAAAAACCCTTCACAGCAACACTCTTGCCTCTTTATATGGTGCTTTTATATATACTGGGGAGAATAAAGCTGAGAGAGCTGTGGCTGAGGAAGATGCTAAGAATCATGTTTCTACCAGTTTTGCCCTGATTCATTATTCTGAACCTAATGACTCTGCCCTACTATCTTCTGAGAGTGATCATTCTGACTCTGTGAAGAAGATGGTAGCTGAATTGATGAAAGCTGGTATTTCTGAATATGCATCACATGAATGTGATGAGGATGATGATGACGATGATGATCTTGTTGCAATGATTGCCAAAACTTTTAATCGTTTCAAATTTAAATGAAAAAGAAATGGCAAACAATTTTCTTCAAATAACTCTCTTGATAAGTCCAATTTAGAATGCTCTAAATGTGGAAAGAAAGGACATTTTATGAAGGAATGCAGATCATCACAACCCTCTTCATCACAAACTGCCCCTAACCATTCTATCTTTCAGAAAAATGATGATGGGTATAAAGCTAAATACAAGAAGCTTAAAGCCTACATCGCAATGATGGCACAAGAAGAATCCAACAAAAATAGTTGCATGGTTGCAGATTCTGAGAAATGAGAGGATTCTGACGTGTCTTTTGATGATGAGGAAGAAGTGAGGGACATGTGTTTCATGGCTCGTGATGATCAAGGTCATGTTGTCAAGTCTGATGTGGAATCTGGTCGATGGGTGGATATCATTATGAAAAAGGTTAGTACTTTTGGTTTTGAAAAAGACGAGGAACAAAAATTGGACCTTCTAGTTCTCATTGAGGCCGATATTTCTTATGTTGAAACTGTGTGTTCAGAGAGCATTAAAATGTTTGAAATAAATTCTTCTGAACTAAACACCAGTCAGGCTAGGCTGAAAGAACTAAAAGATGTTCAATTGGCTTTGAAAAGTTGTGAAGTCCCTCACCGATGATTTAACCCACGAGTGTAAAATACAACAAGTCAAGTATGTACTAGATGAGGACTAGTATTTACGTAAATATAAATGCAAGAATATAAATAAGTAAATACAAGACTTAAGCAATAAATAAGCAAGTTAAATAAAGGTGGAACACGAAAGTAATTTTCAATGTGTATTTTATTTATTGATGTATAAACAATATACAAGGTTGTTGCGGAACCTAGATAATACCAAAGTAAGTATCTAAACAACCTTATGAATTACAAGTGATCTATACTTGCTAAATAATCTCCTTGATCGAAATACTTAAAGTTGTGAAATATAACTGTTTAGATCGAGAGTATTTAGGCAAGTTCACCAAATTGCAAAACTAATTTGAAAGAGGGAAATGAATTGGTATTTATAGGCAAAATAATCTCTACAGTGATTATTTTGCCGTACAAATTTGGTTGGGAGCATTTAAGGAACTTAGGTATTTTCTTTAAATGCAATGCTAAAAGTACAAGGATAAAGTCACATTGATAGTGACTTGTCACCTTTTAGCCAACCACCTTTATACGTGTATAACCTTTACAAGGGACAAAAGAGATATCCGGGTAAAAGCGTTTAAAGGCATAAAGTCAATTCCTCGTAATCAGTGTTCAGACTTGTAAAGTCTAGAACACTAACAAGGACTCCAGTTGTTGATCTGGTAAGTCTGCCAGTGGGCATGTCAGTCTTCTTCTTCAGACTTTAGACTTTGTCTTCAGTGAGAATGTTCTTCAGTAGAGTAGATCTGGACTGGAGTTAAGTTCAGTAAGCAAATCTGGAAGACTCTAGATTTCCTGTATAAGTAAACGCTTACTGGATTTCCATAATTTCTGGACAAATCTTCAGGATTGCTCCAGTCTTCAAGTCTGGAGCTAGTCCAGTAAAACTGGACTTAACAAATTCCCCCTATTTGTTTATAAATTATGCAAGGTTTTTCAAGCTTCTATCTATAGAATTATATGCTTGAAGAACACTTGAAAAAATTTGACTAAGTCTAATTTTTGTTACTGGAAAACACCTTATAGATCATCAGTGTTTCCAGTTTCATCTTTTCATTCTATCTTAGACTTAATCTGATCATATACTTGTGAAAATAAATTGCAACATTAATGACATTACATCTTTTGCAATAAGTTACAATTTTTTATATTTACATACAACAAGTACATGAAAAATAAAGAGTCCGGCTTGTCTCTTTGGAGCACTTCCACCAGCTTCTTCAGTAGCCTTCCTCTTAAAACCTGGAGAGTCTTCTGGTTTCCTCATTTCCAGAGTGACTTCCATCATCATAATCCTGCTATGCTCCTTCTCAATCCTTTTCATAAAGTACCTCACATCAACAGAAATAAGCTGAGGATTTTCTTTGAAGTACAAGCCAATTTCTCTGAGTTCAGACCACCCAAATGCCCTTACTGACGTACTTCTTCTTTCGTTAGTGAAGTTTTCTTCCCTTGTCAGTTTTACATAAAATTTTGAATGGGCTTCATGGTCTGTGGTCAATCTAATCTCTGCAGCAATAATTTTCCTGGCATCAGCTCTACAGTGCGTTCTTTCATTGTATTCCTGTCTTACCTTTGCCAGTCTTACTTCTTCTTTAGTCTCTCTGGAGATGCCTTGTGAATTTGCAACTCTTTGCAATTGAGTCCTCCTTATGCTCCTGGACACATCCAAAGGAATGAAGTTGCTCAGATCAACATCTCTCTCTACCTTTGTTCTCCTGGGTGGCTTGGGTACACCTCTCATCTTTTTCCTATATTCATTTTCCAAGGCAAGAGCATTCTTCTTTGCTTTTCTCTGGAGCTCAACCAACTCATCTTTTCTGGCAGCAATCAACTCCAGTACACTAACCTCATAAGTTTCAGCCTCATACATCTGCTCATGTTGGGCGTATACTGAATGAAGACGAACATCATCCATCACTTCCAGACATTTAATGACTCTGGGATCATTCCAGACATGTATCTATACTGAATGAAGACGGCCAGCATTGAATGTATCCAGTGTTCCCCTTTGTGCCATATCCATCTTATGTGCTTCCCAATCATTCTTCAGATTTTGCTTCCAGATGTCAATTAATATGCACTCTTGCTGAAGTTTCCTTGATCTTTCTTCATCAGCATTAGGCAAGGAGGCAATAATATCTGTATCTTCACCTTCTTCAGTTTCTTCACCAGAAATGACATGAGGCCTTCTTTGCTTTTTTAAATGTAGCCAAATCTGGGAAGTCCTCAAACTGAGGTTCTGACTTACCAGCTTCAGTACTGGCATCATCTTCTTCTTCAACATTCTGCATACTGGCATCAGTACCAGTTGCTTCTTCCACATTAACCTGAGCAATGGCTTCAGTGCCAAGTGCTCGCTGAGCCATTTCTTCTTTAGCCTTGGTAATCTTTTCAACAGCCTGGTTAAAATCATCAGCACCAGCCTTCAAACTGCTTTCCTCCTTGGAATGACCACTAGTCCCAAACTTGAGGGCATTCCACACATCCTCCAGTTTGCTTCTATTAGAGGACCTAAAAGTTTTGCATTCAGGGGTCATGATAGCCACAGATGTTTTCAACTGCTCAAAATCTCTTTCAAGAGATTGGACTTCAGAGACCAAGTCCTTTGGCATTTCATCTTTTATCAGCTTTTCAACTTGTGGCGACAAACTATCCTGAATGGTTCTCAACACTGACCCAGATATTTCTTCAGTAATTTCCTTCAGCATGTCAGCTCTTATTTTTCTGAGCAACTTCATCACTGATGTTGCTGAAAACTGAAGTTTGGTCAAGTGTTGGCTTCTTCTCCACATTTTCAACCCTGGTAACTAATTTATGAACTTCATCAGTCAAACTGGACAAGGGACTAGCAACACTTGTCTGAATGGCAGTTTGCATTGATCTGACCAACTTTTCTTCCAAGCCCTGGACTGCCACTTTGATTTTCTCATAATTGTTATTTGTGGCTAGTACCAGTTCATACAGCTTCTCAAAGACTATCTTCTCATTACCAGCAAAAACAAGCATTTCTGACCTCATATTATTTGATAGTGAAGATTTAAAGTCAGAAACTACCTGTGAAGAAGTCTGAAGGGATTTTTCCAGGTACGCCACCTTAGTAAAAAGGTCCTGGACCTTGGATGGAAAACTGGTGGAAAGATCACCTGGAGGAGTTAATCTGGTGACCTGAGACACTGGAGCTTCAACTCTTGTAATATTTTCATTCTGGTTGACAGTCTCCAGTTCCACCAATGGTTCAGAAATTTGTTGAATATTTTGTGGAGAAGAAGAAAAAGAAGTGTTCTGTGGATTTGTTAGAGGAGTTGGTGTTTGTGTTGATGATTCTGGTGGTGCTTGATTTTCAATTTGTACCGGAGAAGATGGTGGTGGTGAAACTGTGGCATTTAACTCTTCAACAACTGTACTGGTGATATGACTTGGAGATCTTTCAGTATTTAAGTCATCATCACGGAGGAAATCCATATCTTCGTCAAAGTCTTGATCAGAAATGGGAGACTCCATTTCAAAATCTGTCATTCCCCCTGCCAGTTGTTCACCTACACTTCTATTCAAATCAATCTGGGCCTCCCGCCCTTCAACATTCACCTGCACTTGCTCAACATTTTAATTTACTTTTGGCTCAACCTGCTCCATAATTAAAGATCCATCCAAATCCATAATGTCACCAACCGTAGAATGTGGGACTGGAATCACTAGAGGTGAGGCTCCAATGACACCAGTCCGTGAAAGAGTTGTGTCAGAAATTTGGCTTTCAATATTTAGTGCAAACACGGACTCTAACAAAGGTTAGGATGACCTTTCAGATACTTCACCACTCTCCCTAACAGAAGTTTCGAGTGTGGTTGCTTGCAAGATTTCTCTTATGACATCTCCAGATTCCTTTTGGGAGGAATCTGGATGGTTGGCTTCGGTACTACTGGGGATGACCAAATTTCCCCCTCTCCTAAGTCGTTTGGGTCCAGTTCTTGGTCTAGTGGAGGTGGTTAATGGAATAGAAAGAGAAGACTAGTCTGGTTTAGGAACCTCCGGGGTTTCTGGAGGAACCACTTTAGCAGTGAGGACTCCAGAGGGTCCCTCATTGTTTTGAGGCCCGCCTGAAGCCTCTCCTATGCCAGCTGGTATTGCTGCGACAGTTTGTACATTTGCAATATTTTCATCATAATTCTCAACAACTTCCCTTCTAAAATTGTTCAACATAGCCTCAGGAATATCAACCTATAAATTATGTGAAACCAAATGGTTTAAATCTCCCATATACTCAGCCATTGAAAAATGACTCGAATTATTATCATAACCCTCACCCAGTTCTCTCTTGAAAATGATAGACAAAAATCTAATAAACGGGACATTTGCTTTTCTTTTATGTGTCCTCAGTCTATCAGCTAAATCATTGAACAAAATTTGGGCGAAATCAACCCTTAACCCATACCATAAACAATAAGCAATCAATAACTGGGTTTGATTAATCTGGTCTAACCCTCCAGACCCACTTCCTAAACACGAAACTATATGAGTGAAGAAATATCTCCATGAGTCAGACAACCTACTCATATATTTAGTACCTTTTCTCCTTAGAGCACCATGCTCATCAACAATGTCTGTGTGTCCCATCTCCTGACACACTTGTCTGTGATTCACTCCAGTTGGAAGTTGAAGTGGCAACTCATTCAGTGGCAAATAATTCAATCCAAGCGCCGTTCTGAATGGATCGACTGTTAAAGTCAGAGGAACGGTTCCCCTTTTCAGAGTATAATGGATGGTGGCATCATCACCAGCCTGGAAATGAGCGGTGTACCAGAACTCACAGAGATAACCATGATACATTTTGCCAGGATTCATGGTTAGAGCTCCATAAAGAGGAGAACTGAGAAAGAATACATTAAGTCGGCCAATGATCGATTAGGGGTCATGAGTTCTGACCAACTTTGTCATCCAATTATGCATATTAATTCTCATTTTGTCAATGTCGATGACAATGCCAGGGGTTTTTTCAACACGTTCGGGAGGAGTGTATGCATTTGTTAAGAGATTTCTTTCTGTGCTTGCTTGTCTAGGAGCCATTTTTGTATATTGAAATTGAAAGTGAAAGTGAAAGAAAGAAATTTAGGGTTTTGAAGAAAAATGAAGAATTTATGAAGGAATTGATGATAGGAATTTGAAGTAAATAAGAAAAAGATTGATGATTGGAATACTGGAGGATGACTAGTCACTCCAGTGTTACTGGTGGATTATACCAGTAAAATATGCATTGATGGGATACTGGAGTCAAAAACCTATAGAGATAGTACACAAAGGCGTTCGTTATCTCTACTGGTATTAAGACACCAGTATCATTTTCTGGAAAAAATTGTTTTAGTGAGAGTTTATTTAAATGACTGGACTCTCACTCCAATAAGAATAGTACACAAAGGCATTCAATATCCAAACTGGCATACGAGATTCCAGTAAAACAAATAAATTCTCATTTTGGTCAATTAAAAGATAGAAAATTTTGGTCGAGTCCTTTCCCCCTGGAATGGTGATCAGTAAGTTTATAGTGCAAGGATAGTACACAAAGGCGTTCGATAGCCAAACTGGCATAGACTTACAAATCTGGAATCAAGAACCCTGTCAGTGTCACAAAGGCGTTCATAACAAAGGTTCCAGATTTATGGGTTCAACATTCCCAACTCACCGACAAGGTAACAAAAAGTTTTCTCATCCAACGGTTTAGTAAAAATGTCAGCGAGTTGTTTGTCAGTGGGGATGAAATGGATTTCCACGTCACCTTTCATAACATGATCACGAATAAAATGATACCTGAGATCAATGTGCTTGGTTTTGGAGTGCATGACTGGATTGTTTGAGATAGCAATGGCACTGGTATTATCACAGAAAATTGGAGACTTTGTATACTTAAGACCATAATCAAGCAACTGGTTCTTCATCCAGAGTATCTGAGCACAACAATTGGCTGCAGATACATATTCAGCTTCAGCAGTGAAGAGTGAAACTGAAGTTTGCTTCTTACTGGTCCAGCTTACCAGTTTGCCACCAAGGAAATGACATCCACCAATAGTGGATTTCCTGTCTATCTTACAACCTGCATGATCTGAATTTGAATAACCCATTAAATCTAAGTCTGAACCTATGGGATACCAAAGGCCCAAACTGGGGACACCTTTAAGGTATTTCAGTATGCGCTTTACAACAAGCATATGAGATTCTTTTAGGTTAGCCTGATATCTAGTCTACTGGCAGTTAAATACATCAGTGAACCAATCATACCTCTATAGGTAGTGATGTTCACTGGCTTACCATCAGGATTTGAATTTAAGTTCAGTGGTGCAGAAATTGGAGTTGGTTTTGTCTGGGAAGAATTCATATCAAATTTATTTAATATATCTCTAACATATTTCTCTTGATTAATAAAAATATCATCATTGGATTGTTTAATCTAAAGACCTAAGAAATATGTTAATTCACCCATTAAACTCATTTCGTATTCTTTTGACATTATTATCGAAAATTTCTTGTACATATTTTCATCAGTAGAACCAAATATAATATCATCAACTTAAATTGTGCCAGTAGAAGATTACCTTTTTCTCGAAGAATGAATAAGGTATTGTCAATTGCACCTCTTTTAAAACTATGTGCCAGTAAGTGTTTAGTCGGAGTGTCATACCAGGCTCGTGGTGCTTGTCTGAGACCATAAAGTGCTTTGTCCAGACGATACACCCAGTGAGGATGTTTTTTATCGATAAAGCCTGGTGGTTGCTTGACATAAACTTCTTCTTCAAGTGTTCCATTCAAAAATGCACTTTTTACATCCATCTGGTAGACTCTGAACTTGTGATGAGCAGCAAATGCTATGAACATTGTGATAGCTTCGAGTCTAGCCATTGGAGCAAATGATTCATCAAAATCTTCTCCAGATTGGACATACCCCTGGGCAACCAATCTGGCTTTGTTTCTGATTACATGCCCATCTTCATCAACCTTGTTTCTGAAAACCTATCTGGTGCCTATAGGTTCTTTCTTTCCAGCAGGAAAGGGCACTAGATTCCATACCTTATTTCTCTCAAACTGGTTAAGCTCTTCTTGCATAGCAATAACCCAGTTTGGATCTTCCATTGCCTCGTCAATCTTATTCGGTTCTATCAGTGATAAGAAGCTAACGTATAAACATTGATCACTGGAGGCACTTCTGGTCTGAACCCTTCTAGTGGGATCACCAATTATCTGATCAATTGGATGAGCTCTTGTCCACTTAGAGTAATGACCAGGATTATGAACAATAATATCATTGCAAGGATTCAATTGATTTTCCTCTGGTGTTGCATCAGGTAGAGGGTCTTGCCAGACAATCTCCACATCTTCATCTGAATCTGTAAGATTACGATTTGAATCATAAAATTCATCATTTTGTAGCATTTCCTGGAGTACTGGATCAGTATCCTGGAGAGATTCAGAGTTCTGGAAAACTGGTATAGATTCAACTGAAACTGATACTGGGGGAGTAGTACGAATATCTGATCTAATGGTAACTTCAGAGGGTAGTTTGAAGCTTACTGAAGGATAGAACAAAGTACTACTGGGTGGTACAACTTCTTGAACATGGTCCAGATCAGGATGACTGGAAACTTCTTCAGATAAATCTTTATTGTAGTTGATAAGATCAGATTTATCGAAGACAATTGAAATTACTGGGGTTGAATCAAGGATTGGCTTTTTATTGATTGCTTCATTGGATTCATCGAATGTGACATGAATTGACTCATGAACTTTCTTCAGTCTTTTGTTGTAGACTCTGAAGGCTTTTCGAATTTCTGAATAACCCAAGAAAAATCCTTAATCAGCTTTGGCATTGAACTTGCCTAACTGACTTGAATCGTTCGGGATGTAAACTGGACATCCAAAAACATGGAAATAACCAATATTTGGTTTCCTTTTTCTGAGCATTTCATATGCAGTCTTCTTGTCTCTTTTAACATAAACTGATCGGTTCTGGGTGTGGCAAGCAGTTGCAATTGCCTCAGCCCAATAACTGGTTGGGAGACCAGATTCAGCAAGCATACTCCTAGCAGCTTCTATCAATGTACGATTCTTTCTTTCTACAACACCATTTTGTTTTGGCGTACGGGCTGATGAGAAGTTCTGAGAAATGCCAGTGTCAGCACAAAATTTCTCCAGAGTTGCATTCTGGAATTCTGTTCCATTATCACTTCTTAGCTGATACACTTTATGCTTGTGTTTGAGTTCAATTTCTTTAATGTGACTGATGATTTCAGCAGCAGCATCACCTTTAGACCTTACAAAGATAACCCAAGAATATCTGGTATATTCATCAACAATCACCAGGGTATATCTTTTACCAGCAAGTGTCTGAACATTCACTGGACCAAAGAGGTCCATATGAAGCATATGAAGAGGTTCAGTTATGCTAAGATTCTGCTTGGTCTTCTTAAAACTGGCTCGCTTCTGCTTTCCCTTTTCACATCCTGGACATGGCCTTTCCTTTATGAAGGAAACTAAAGGTATTCCATCTGCAAGTTGTTTTTTGGACAACTTGTTAATATTTTTGAAATTTAAATGGGATAACCTTTTATGCCATAACCAGTTTGTGTCTTCATCAGCCTTTGTATAGAAACATTTCTCTGAAGGAGAGCTTTCCATATCCATCACGTACACATTCCCTTTTCTGGGAGCAATCAATACTACCTTCCAATCTTTGTTAAATACGATGCCCTGAGAAATATTAAACAACACCTGGTAGCCATCATCACACAGTTGGCTCACACTTATTAGGTTATATTTCAAACCATTAACATAAGCCACCCGTCTGAACTTGACTTGACCAATATTCAGAACACCATACCCTTCAGTCTCTCCACAACCATCATTCCCAAAAGTAATAGAGGGTCCATCAGAAATGGTGAACTCCTCCAGCAGGGTCTTACATCCGGTCATAGTCCTGCTAGCAGCGCTATCAAGATACCAAATATATTTCTTTCGATCGCCCTGCACATCCACCAGATTAGATAGTTAGATTTGGGAACCCATCGACTGATGGGTTCTCTGGATCCAGCCTTGTGGACCCCTGTTGGTATCTGGTCGAGTTCACGTTTTTCAACATTGGGTTTATCAAAAACCACTGGGACAGATAGTTTAGAGACCTTTTTCTTTTTCTCACTAGAAGAGACATTTTTATTTTTCTTGGAAAACGGTTTTGAAATTTGTTTTGGGCTTGACGAAGTACCCTCAAAATTGTTCAGTCTTGCATTACAACTTTGAACTTGACGAGCCAGTAGTTGAAATTGGCTTTCCAACCTTAACAAAATTTCATTTTCAGATGACTCCTTAGCCTTTCCAGATGACTGGACTTTTGGCTCAGAAGGAGGACTGAGATTCTTCTTTTTAATCAGGGGATTTTTGGAAGCAGTGTGTGGCAAAGAATTTTTGACTTTCTTTTTGACTGGAGCAGTCATCTAGGGTGCTCCAGTAGTAACCACTGGGATATCAGCTGGAATTATACAAGCCTTGGGTGTGGTTGGTTCATCATAAGTTGTTTCTGGTCGGGCCTTTTCTGGCAATTTATCAAGTACAGGAATTAAGGCAGTAGCATGAATGTTTTCATCTTGAAATGCACGTTTTTGTGACGGATATTGATTCACTGCTGCATCATAGGGTTTTCTGGTTTCAAGCCAAGATTTTATGACTTGTTTTTCACTTTCTAAAACTCTTTCTAATTCCTCTTTTTCTTGACAAAGTTGTTCAGTTACCAACACCTGGGCTTGAAATGCCAGTTCAATATCTTGAAGTTCTTTTAGTTTTGATTTTAAAGTAAAGTTTTCAGAGGAATCAGTTTCAATACCATTTAAGCTATCAAATCTGACAGTTTCCACAAAATTTAAATTTGAACTTAGAGCTTCAGCAATATCTAGTTTCAATTCTGGATCGGTTTCTTTATCATAATCACTAACCTTTTTTATTACAATGTCTACCCATCTGCCAGATGTGACATCATCCTTCACCAGATGCTCTTCATCAGCCAGAGCCATATAACAACAATCTCTTTCCTCCTCTTCATCGACTGATGAGTCATCAGATGGAATTCATTCTTCTTCAGCAACCATGCACTTATTATTATTGTTATTTTCCATTTGTTGTGCCATAAGTGCAATCTGAGCCTTAAGCTTTTTGTATTTATGCTTATAATTATCTTCAGGCTTGTTATAAGAAGTTGATGGACCAGATTGTGAGACATAATTACTGGACTTGCACTCTTTCATGAAATGACCTTTTCTGCCACACTTAAAGCATGTCAAATTGGTCTTATCAGTGGAAGAACTGGGTGCATTGTGTCCAGTGGGTCTTTTGGCTTTTGCTTTGAAACGGTTAAATGTTTTAGCAATCATGGCCATCAGATCATCACTGTCATCTTCCTCACAATCTGGAGAGATGTTATTAGTAACTCCAGATTCCATAAGATCAGACATCATCTTCTTCATTGAGAATACATTCTCTTAAGATAATAAGGCTGCAGACGGTGGCCCAGAATGACTAGTCACAGCAGCATGGTCTAATGCATGGTTTAAAGCATCCTTTTCAGCCTCAATTCTTTGAGGTTGGTTTTCTTCAGTAAATCTAAAAGCACCATACAAAGTTGAAAGTGTATGTGTGTGAAGAGTTTTTCCTTGTCTTAAAACCAAAATTATATGAGACCATTTAGTGGGAAGAATATCACAAAACTTTTCTAGAAGTATATCCTTGTCTTTATTGACACCAAGAGCCCTTAACTGGTTTACAATTGACATAAATCTGGTATAAGTACCAGTTAAAGATTCATTGGGCAAAGCAAAAAATGACTCATACTTCTTATTTAAAGAAACTTTTCTGGTGCTAACACTGTCATCACCTCCTTCATACTGGTTTACTAATTCTTCCCATAATACTTTCGCATTAGGGTAGAGAATTAATGTGGGAATAAGAGCTTCTGGAACAGCTCCGAGGATCATGTTTCTGAGAAGTGTATGGTGAGATACAAGTCTCCTCTCCTTTTCAGACCAATGTTCTTCTCTCTTTTCCCTCCCAGTCCTTGAACCACTTGGATCAAAGATTGGATTCATAGGATTTCTGGGAATATAAGGTCCTTCATTTAAAGTTTTTAACATATTCCTATCAATACCAGTAACATGAAGTAAAACTCTTGCTTTCCACGTACTAAATTCCTCATCAATCCCACTGAATTTGGGACAGGGAGTATTAGAATAATGCACATGCACATGCACATGTGGAGAAACAGGAGGAGGAGGAGGTGGTGGATTATTGTTAACATTACGAGGTGAAATATGAGGTTCAACATTAGCATTAGTTTCATTAGAGTCAGATCCAACACCTTGTGTATTTTCCGGGATTGCCATCAGTTAATAGCAGATCTAGCAATTATTTTAGCGACCTGCTCTGATACCAATTGTGAAGTCTCCCACTGATGGTTTAACCCACGAGTGTAAAATACAACAAGTCAAGTATGCACTAGATGAGGACTAGTATTTACGTAAATATAAATGCAAGAATATAAATAAGTAAATACAAGACTTAAGCAATAAATAAGCAAGTTAAATAAAGGTGGAACACGAAAGTAATTTTCAATGTGTATTTTATTTATTGATGGATAAACAAAATACAAGGTTGTTGCGGAACCTAGATAATACCAAAGTAAGTATCTAAACAACCTTATGAATTACAAGTGATCTATACTTGCGAAATAATCTCCTTGATCGAAATACTTAAAGTTGTGAAGTATAACTGTTTAGATCGAGAGTATTTAGGCAAGTTCACAAAATTACAAAATTGCAAAAGTTGTGAAGTATAATCTCTACAGTGATTATTTTGCCGTACAAATGTGGTTGGGAGCATTTAAGGAACTTAGGTATTTTCTTTAAATGCAATACTAAGAGTACAAGGATAAAGTCACATTGATAGTGACTTGTCACCTTTTAGCCAACCACCTTTATACGCGTGTATAACCTTTACAAGGGACAAAAGAGATATCCGGGTAAAAGCGTTTAAAGGCATAAAGTCAATTCCTCGTAATTAGTGTTCAGACTTGTAAGGTCTAGAACACTGACAAGGACTCCAGTTGTTGATCTGGTAAGTCTGCCAGTAGGCATGTCAGTCTTCTTCTTCAGACTTCAGACTTTGTCTTCAGTGAGAATGTTCTTCAGTAGAGTAGATCTGGACTGGAGTGAAGTTTAGTAAGCAAATCTGGAAGACTCCAGATTTCCTGTACAAGTAAACGCTTACTGGACTTCCATAATTTCTGGACAAATCTTCAGGATTGCTTCAGTCTTCAAGTCTGGAGCTAGTCCAGTAAAACTGGACCTAACAAAAGTTACCAATCTCTGGTTTCCAAACTTGAACTTGAAAAGGAAGAATTAAGGATTATTTTAGAAAAAGAACAAAAAATAATCAAATCCTGGATGAAATCACCTTTTCCTGAAGCTGCCATAAAGAAAACTTTTGAAAATCAAAGAATTGCATATGGCACTGGTGATCTTCATCTTGCATCTGTAATAATTGATTTGGATGCACTTCCAAAAGAAATGAGACCAGAGATAATTTTTAAAGATCTTGGTAAAATAAAATAGGTAACTGAGAAAGCTCAGGAATAACCTGAGGGAAAATCTGAAGCACGCCAGACCATTGCTTTAGAAAAGAAAGCTAAAACCAAGAAGACTTCCCCTCAGCCTTCATCTAAGGTTTCTAAAAACCAAAAGAAGAAGAAAAACGTCTCCCCTGCTGAGCCTTCTACCTCAAATTCTGGTAAGGCTCAGGTGTCTAATGAAGAATCTATTTTGTTAAGGATTGAAAGTCAATTTCAAATGCTAGCGAGGCAAGTGCAAAGTTGCAATGCACATTTGAAAAATGTTGAAAGCACTCCTGTGAATCCTAAACAAAATCTCAAACCGTTTTCTAAGAAAATCAAACAAAAAAAGGAAAAATCTGAGAAGAAAAATGTTGAAGAACCCATCAAACCAACTGTCTTTATCTCATCTGAGATTATGACTGACATCCCCTTTGATCCTCCTGTTCCATATGTACCAAAGAAACCTGAGGCTGCTAAGGGAGACCCCAGTGAACCCATCAAAAGATGGGTTCCCAAGAAAAACTAATCTTTGTGTATGTGCAGGGAGACCGAAAGAAGTATGACAGTGCAGCTGGCAGAACCATGACTGGTAATAAAACCTTGCTGGAGGAATATAGGGTGCAAGATGGGCCCTCAATAACGTATGGCAATGATGGCAATGGACAAACTGAGGGATATGGTGTTTTGAACAATGGACAAGTCAAATTTACAAAAGTTGCATATGTGAATGGTTTGAAATATAACCTGATCAGTGTCAGCCAATTTTGTGATGATGGCTTGAAGGTTTTATTTGATGTAAGTCAAGGCACCATATTCAACAGAGATTGGAAGGTAGTACTGGTTGCACCAAGAAAAGGCAACATTTATGTCATTGATATGGAAAGTTCACCTAGTGAACAATGTTTCTATATAAAGGCAGATGAGGATACAAACTGGTTGTGGCATAAAAGATTATCCTATCTGAACTTCAAAAATATAAATAAGTTGTTAAGAAAACAACTTGTTGATGGAATACCTCCAATGTCTTTCAATAAAGACAAGCCATGTCCAGGATGTGAAATAGGAAAGAAGAAGAGAGCATCCTTCAAAACCAAGCAAAATTTCAGCATTACTAAACCACTTTACATGCTTCATATGGATCTTTTTGGTCTTGTGAACGTGAAAACAAGAGCTGGGAAGAAATACACCCTTGTGGTAGTCGATGAGTATTCTAGATATTGTTGGGTGATCTTCCTTAGAGCCAAAAGTGAAGCTGCTGCTGAAATGATTGCCCTCATCAAACAAATTGAACTCAAGCATAAGCGAAAAGTACGTCAGCTCAGAAGTGACAATGGCACTGAATTCAGAAATTCCACTCTGGAAACCTTCTGCACTGACACTGGCATATCTCAGAACTTCTCCTCAGCACACACACCAGAACAGAATGGTGTTGTAGAAAGAAAGAATCGTACGCTGATAAAAGCTGCCAGAAGTATGTTGAATGAATCAAGTCTTTCAAAATGTTTTTGGGCTGAAGCTGTTGCCACTGCATGCTACACTAAAAACAGATCAATTTATGTCAAGAGACATAAGAAAACTGCCTATGAAGTACTCAGATATAGAAAGCCTAATATTGGATATTTCCATGTATTTGGATGTCCAGTATACATTGTGAATGATTCCAGCAAATTGGGCAAGTTTGATGCCAAGGCTGATGAAGGTTATTTCTTAGGATATTCAACAATTCGCAAAGCCTTTAGAGTTTACAACAAAAGACTTGATAAGGTTGATGAGTCAATTCATGTTACCTTTGATGAATCAAATTCTGCAATCTTTATTAAACCAGTTTCTGAACCAGCCTCAGAAGGTCCTATCAGTTTCGGTGAATCTGATCACAATGTTCAATCTGATCAATCATCTGAACGTGTTTCTGATCATCTCAGTTCAGAACCAATTAATATTCAGCAAAGCAACACTCCATTTTATCCTTCAGTCACTTTCAAACTACCTTTAGAAATGACTATTGGATCAGATGTGCATGCTGCTCCTCAGATATCAGTCTCCACTGAAGTACCTCAGAATGAAGATGATGAGACTGAAATAGTCTATTCTGAAGCATTTCCTGAAGTAAACCAGAGAAGTTCTTGCACTGATATCATTGTTCATCCTGGTCATTACTCTAAGTGGACTCGATCACATCCAATTGATTAAGTTATTGGCGATCCAAGTAGAGGGGTTCAGACCAGAAGAGCCACAAGCGATCAATGCTTAAATGTCATCTTCTTATCACTGATAGAACCAAAGAAGATTGACGAGGCTATGAAAGATCCAAGTTAGGTTGAAGCCATGCAAGAGGAGCTTAACCAATTTGAGAGGAACAATGTTTGGGAGCTTGTTCCATGTCCCAGCAATCTGAAGAAAGAACCAATTGGGACAAGATGGGTCTTTTGTAACAAGGTGGATAAAGATGGCCATGTAATTAGAAACAAGGCAAGACTAGTTGAAAAGGGCTATGCACAAGAAGAAAGAGTTGATTTTGATGAGACTTTTGCACCAGTTGCTAGACTTGAAGCTATCAGAATATTCTTAGTGTTTGCAGCTCATCATGAGTTCAAAGTCTATCAGATGGATGTAAAAGTGCATTTCTGAATGGAGAATTGGAAGAAGTCGTGTATGTTTATCAACCACCAGGATTTGAAAGCAAAGAAAAACCTCACTGGATGTATTGGCTGAACAAAGCTTTATATGGTCTGAGACAAGCACCTAGAGCCTGGTATGATACTCTAACTCGACATCTTTTAGATAATGATTTTAAACGGGGTGCAATAGATAATACTTTATTCATCTTGCATGATAAAGGTGATATCTTACTTGTACAACTTTATGTTGATGATATTGTGTTTGGTTCTACAAATGAAAAATTGTGTGACAAGTTTCTTAAAATTATGTCTTCTGAGTATGAAATGAGTATGATGGGTGACTTGACATATTTCTTGGGTCTTCAAGTAAAACAAACCAAAGATGGTATTTTTATAAATCAAGAAAAATATGTCAGAGATTTAATAAAGAAATATCAATTTGACTCAGTTTCATCCAAAGATACTCCAACTTCCGCACCATTAACTTTGGACTCAGATCCTAATGGAAAACCTATTGATCCCACAAAATATCATGGTATGGTGGGATCACTTATGTACTTAACTTCAAGTAGACCAGACATAATGTTTGCAACATGTCTTTGTGCACAATTTCAATCTGATCCCAGGGAAGCACACCAGAATGTTGTGAAACGTATTTTCAGATACCTTAAAGGTGTCCCCAAACTAGGTCTTTGGTATCCCAAAGGCTCAAGTCTAGATCTCATTGGCTATTCAGATTCTGATCATGCAGGTTGTAAGATAGATAGGAAAAGTACCACAGGTGGTTGTCATTTCCTTGGTGGCAAATTAGTTAGTTGGACGAGCAAGAAGCAGACTGCAGTTTCATTATCCACAGCTGAAGCTGAATACATTTCTGCAGCATGTTGTTGTGCTCAGATTTTATGGATGAAGAACCAACTAACTGATTATGCTGTTAAGTATACCAGAACTCCAACCTTTTGTGATAACACAAATGCCATCGAAATATCTCACAATCCTGTCATGCACTCCAAGACCAAGCATATCGACCTCAGGTATCATTTCATTCGTGATCATATTATAAAAGGTGATATTGAAATTCATTTCATTCCCACTGATAAACAACTAGCTGATGTGTTTACAAAACCTTTAGATGTCAAAACTTTTAAACACCTCATCAGCGAGTTAGGAATGCTAAATCATGTGTAGCATTTCAGGGGAAATTGACAAAAATATTTTTGCAAGTAAAGGAAAATTTTCTCTGAGGGGGAATTTTTGCCTCAGAAAATATTTTGTCTAAAATGGCTCAGAATCTGAGAAGACTTCAGAATTTTAGAAAATGAGATGGTTCAGATTGCACTTACTTAACCTCTCTCAGAATTTAATAAATCAAATCTGAAGTCAATCAGAACCTTTTATTTTATAAATGATACTTGGTTGGCAAGTGTACGTGATTTTACTGTGTAAAGATACCTTTTTTTGCTGACGTGTCATACCACTTGCGCCGTAAAGAAAAAATGATCATTGTTTTTGCATTAAAAACGGTTGAATACTTTTGGAAAATGTAGGGTCATGGCCGTTGTTGCATTAAATGCGGACGTGTAACCAAAAGTTATTTCGGATTTCAAACCCGATCAAAATTACTTTTAATAAAATATCAATATATTTTATTTGGTTTGAAATTCGAAATCCTTTGTATTTATTTTCTTTGGAAATCTCTTCGTATTCCCTTCGAAAATATAAATACCTTTTTCCAAAAATATTCTTTCATTTATTTCATTTTTCATTTACTCTCCTATCATTCATTCTCTCTCATTCTCTCTTCCTTCAAACACTCAAACCCTAAATCTTCAAATATCACTTTCAGTTTTCCCTTGTAGAAATTAAATGGCTAAACCATCGCAAGCCAAATCACTCATCACCTTTGATTACAATCCTCCTAAACCTGCAGTCAAACCTGGATCTAACTGGGCAAAAGATTTTGAACCTAGTGCCATTAGGTTCAACATGAATAACTTCAAGGCGACATTAAATGCCAAATCAAAAACTCTAATGGGGAGGATAAATAAATTTCTTGAAGAGTGTCCACTTCATTATGACTTGACTACAGATCCTCAAGTCTTGTATCATAGGTACTTGCTTGAATTTTGGTACACTGCTGAAGTTAGCAAGGATGATAAATCCATTGCTTTCACTTTAAACAATGGCACTAAGCAGTGTGTCATTTCATTTGATGGGTTCAGAGAGGCCCTTCATTTGAATTATCACAGAACTCCCGCTGTATATTTAAAAAGATTGAAAGGGGTGAACTTCAGGGAGGTTCTGTACGAGATGGGTCATGATAATATGTTAGATGAAGATGGAAACCTGAAGATTTCTGGTCATATTTTTCTAGTCAGGTTTCAATAACCGTTGGAGGTATTTTTGGACCCAGATCGTTGAGTGCCTTGGGGAGAATTATGGTGGCTTGGACCAGATTTCCCTCATCCAAGTTGAAATGGGATATTACTTGTGGAATGGGATAGAAGTGGACTTCGATGAGATGCTCTTCTCTCAGTTTGTTGCAAAAATGAAAGGAAAAAGAAGTCCACACATTTCTTTCCCTAGGTTTCTGAGCATCTGCTTCATGCAAATCCTGGGCGATGCATATTCTGAAGGGGGACCTGAGCAGTCAGCAACTGAGTTCTGCAAGGACTTGTTCAAAGCGTCTACATCTGAGGTAGAGCCTGAACTCACTTCTGCAATGCTTCTGGTATTTTCTAATACTAACGCAACAAGACCAGCTAGCTCAGAAAGGTCACTGGGCGGGTCACAAAAGAATGCAAGACCCACCAGTGCACCTGGTGACAAATTATTGAGGTTGGTTAAACCTAAACCAGCTTCAACAACCCAGTCACAACCCTCATCCGATGACCAACCTGAGGATCTCCCAAAAGATCCCACAGGATCTCCAAAGGGCATTCTAAAACGACGAAAATTTAAGAAGTCCTCACAGCCCAAGGACACACCGAAGCACACCCTTCTGGTACCTCCCAAAAGGAACCAGAAGAATCGAGTCAAAGGGAAATTCCACAAGCAACCATCTCCGAAATTTCTTTAGGTGGAGATGGTGAAGGTAATACAAGTGAGCCAGCCCAACTCATAGTAGAGTCCGTGTCTGCACAAGCACTTACCTCACAAATCTTACACTCTTCTACAGCACGAACCAATGAAGATTCTGGTGAGACACCACTGGAATCTGAGGTTCCACACTCTACGGCCGATGATGTTTCTCTTGATCAGGGCATAAGAGTTACTGAGGCAACCCCAGTGTCTGCCTTTTCTGGTAACATCATTATTGCTAGTGACGATGCATCTACTCTTGGACTAGTTGTTGAACTAGCATCTGGAACTGGCACCAGTGGTCAGGTCAAGGGCATATCTGATCAGGGTGAGGTCTTGACCTCATTCTGGGATGAAGATGAGCCACTTCAGGGGAATCTTGATTCCTTTGCTGACTTTGAATTTGACGAGGACCTATTGGAGGAGAACCAGTCGTCTGGTTCTGAGCCAACCTTCAACCTTGCAAACGTCCAACTTCCCCCAGAAAATCCAAATGTTGAACAACCATATATCCGTCCACCAATTTCACATCAACACCCCTTGTTTCCTGAAGGCTCAACTCTTGCATATATCACATCCCCAACCTTCCAACCTCAACTTCAACATTTACACCCTCAAATTCACAATGTTCCACCTCAAAGGAGTTACGATGTGCCAGAAGAGCAAGGAAAAGACTTGGACTCAGAAACCGAATCTGAGGGACCATCTGATGTACAATTGGAGAAAACTCTTGCTGGCCTTCGTACTTTGCCTTTCATTGCTTCTGCTTCTACACAACCACCACCTCCTTTGAGTGTGGAAGCATAGTTAGAGAAGAATAATACCGAAGTCCAAAGCCTACTTCTCAAGGTGGAGGACTTATCTAAATCTCCAACTGCCAACACCAGGTCCTTGAATAATTTGAAAGGTGCTCAGATATTTCTTGGTACTGAGTTCACCAAGGTAGCTGGAAATGAAGGACTGGTGGGTGGGAAGCTTAATGAACTTGTGATGGCTTGTAACCAAATCAGCTCAGCCATCAGAGAAGCCTTTAAGCTGACCAAGAGAGATGTTCAGACCTCTATTGTTGCAGATCTGACATCTAGTGTAGAATTAATAAAGAATGAAGTCTTGGCAGTTGGTAAGGAGGTGAATGAGTTGGTGAAAAAGCGTGGGGTGGATGATGTAATTGAGAAGGTGCATTTGGAGTTGTCTCATAATCTTGTAACACAATTAACAACTGCCATTGCAGCCAAGTTTGAGGAAAGGGTCAAAGAGATGGTCGAAGAATTCACTACAAAGGCAAATGAAAGAGTGGACAAGGCTGTTGAGGAAATTAATAATTTTGTGTCCACTCTTGACAAAACTGTCCAAGACCAGTCTCAGAAACTAGATGTTATTCTGACCCTCCTCAGGAAGGAGCCTGCAGCTGTTGTTCCTCATCCCCCATCATTTTCTGAAGATGATAGAAAAGTGTTGAAGGAATTACTTGAGCATGAGAAACTGAACCTCAACTCTTCATTCAGATTAAGGGCTCAGTTTTCTACCATATCGAAGGGAATTTCTGATAGCATCACACAACAGAGTTGGGAATCTCTTAAAGGCATGCAAGCTGATGTGTGAAAATCTAGTTAAATTAAAATCCTTAAAAATACTCCGAATCAAATACCACACACAATCGGGCAGTGGACCCGTCCGTATGCAATATAGATTAAAGCAAGTAAAGGTTCATTCCACGGAGACTACAAAGAGCTAGCGAGTTTTAAGTAGTTAAAAAGATTTTGGTTTTTAGAGACACAACGTCATCTTAGTTTTATGTTGAAGAAGTTAGTTGATTGAAAGAGTTAGAAATTCCGAAGAATTTATCGAAAAGTGAAATGTCGTATATCAAATAGAATTAAAAGATCATCCACTTCGACTCCATGACACACATTATTTAGGTTGCATCTATATTAAAACCAATTCAACTCATTGATTCTATAACGAGGTAGAACAAAGAACTCACTAGTTGCGCACCCAGCTTATTACCCTATCCGACCCATTAACCAATCTTTTGACCCCTAAGTTCCGGTTACCACCTTCCCTATCAAGACCTACTAAATTGACGAATTTGTATTGTTATTGTAAACAATCTTGTCTATCAATTTTACCAAACCGTTAACACTTTGAATTCTATTATCTATTGTCGTTTATTGTCTTGTTACCACAAGTCAACACCTATTAATTGTACCCAATTAACTAGAACGATGCACTCCTAAACCTAGATACCTCTAGATCATTCATACATCATCAACTAAACAGTAGATACGTGTACAAGAACTCAAAACATTAAAATTATGACAAAACGTTTAACAATCAACTTGAATTCCAAAGATTATGCAACCATTATTCAATGTGTCACTTCATCTCAGTGGATGATGAAGTTATTTAGGTAGACATAATCATAAATAAATCACAAATAGCAAAAGAAAGAGTAAACATCTTGTACCAAAGTGCGAAAGAGAATGAAAAGCTAAGAAAATTGACGTTTGAATGCCTTGAAACTCACGAGCAACCCTTAGATCTTGATGGACGAAAAAGCTGCTGAATATTGCCTCAAAGAACCCTAAAATCGACTGGAAGTGAATGTATATCGAATGGGAGGGTTTTGGTCTTGTATTTATAGAGTTTACAAAAAGTCTTCATAAACCGACCTACAGGTGCGATGCACCAAGCATCAGGTGCGGCGCACCTGGCCTTGTTTCCAAAAATGTCTCTGCCCGATATGCGACGCACCACAGGGTTGGTGCGCCACACCTCCCTGTTTTCTCACATCTTCCAACTTTCTGATCAAAATATGCTCTGCACCAACCTTCCAAGTGCGACCCACCAACTCTGTTTTCAGCCAAAACTTGTATTTTTCATTCCGTCTTCACTCGTACCATCCTAATGCATCTTTTAGTCATCCGAAAGCCGTTTCTAACCATTTCACCTGTTCTAAGCTTGTAACCACTAACAATACCATCAAAGCATCGAATATACATGTAATTTGCACATAATTAAGCTTAAAACGACTTAGAAACGATATGGGAATGTATATATAAATGGACATATCACAAGCTGCCATTGAATTATACTCGAAGATGCCTGCAGAGGTCCCCAAAGGGGGAAGTGATGTGCCTATTGGGTTGCTTGCTAGCAATTCCCAAGACTTAAATGAAGCAACCAAGAAGCAATCTGAGGCTGAGAGTGAACTTCAGAAGAAGAAGGATTATGAGATTGCCAAGACTAAGGGCAAGGCTCAAATGGTGGAAGAACCCAAGTCCAAAGGAAAGAAGGATTCTGGACTTGTGGTTGGTGAAACGGTTGATGAACAAGGCTTTCTGCTTACTGATCCAAAAGCTGATGAAAACAAGCTGGAAGCCTTGCAGAAACAAGTGTCCAATCAGTTCATTGCCTTCAGAGAAAACAAGTTAAGAGAAAGAGAACAACATCAAAAGATGGGGACTCTTGATCACATTGATGTTGCAGCTCTTGGTCTCTCATTGGAGAGATATCAGAAAATCAAAAGAGATGCAAGAGTGCAGAAGGCAGTAGCTGACATGACTGAGTATGAATATGGGGTTAATTACTCACCTCTGCAACAAAAGCTGGACCATCTCACCTTTCAGATGTCCATTAGGACTTGGTGAAAAATAGAGCAAAGGAGATGGAAAATAAAAAGAAAAACATTCTGGCCGAAGTTCTAAAGGTTGAGAAGTTGCTATCAAAACCCCCATCTAAGCCCAAAGTGACTGGACCAAGAAGCTCAAGAAAGAGTGTTCGTGATGCGGATCTCTCTACATTTGTATCAATGCCTGAAGGTGCTACAGAATTACAAAAGAAAGCTGAAATGGCTCAGTATGAGCATTATCTGAAGCATCGATCTCATCCCGCCAAAATCACTGATGTAGAAATTACAAAGGACGATGGATTAAGGTTTTTTGATATGGTGGTTTCAAGAGAAGGAAGGGTCCCATCAGAATATAATCAGGTTTCAGTGCACGAATTCGTGATCTCTGAACACAAGGAAATGATCCCAATTCTGAGGGCGAAGCCAAAGTCTCATTTAATTGGTGCATTCTTAAAGAAGATTCAGCTGAAGCTGCAGGCCAAGAATGAGATAGAGGCTAGATTGTTTGGGAAGAAGGATTCCCCCTTGAAGAGGAAAGCTGTTGATGCACCTGAAGGCTCAAGGGCTGCAAAGAAGTAGCTTTTACTCTGAAAATATCATGTACTTGTAAATATTTTCAATTTTATGTACTTGTAACATTTTCTGAACATTTGTACTGTATATATATGTTGTATGTCTTTCATTACAAGTAGATGATAGGTTTAAGTTAGAATACTCACAAGTTAAAATTCTAAGGCATCAATGATCTATAAGATGTCCTTAGAAAATTTTTCATTCAACTTAAACGAAACTTGCATTTTAGACTAACAAACATGTATAGATAGAAGTCTAAAAATGCATGTAATATTTCAGAACAAATAGGGGGAATTTGTTAGGTCGAAAATCGACCAAGTATAATTTGTTCAGAAATATTGAAGTTCAGAGAAGATACTTGTACAAAAATTCTGAGACATCCCTCAGAATTAGTTCTCTGAAGCTTCACCTCAGATCAAGATCAATATATCTGAAGACGTTCATTCTGAAGTCGAAGACTGAAGACTGAAAAAGGGAAACTTCTGAGAAGCAGAGCTCTGAGTAGATTCCATCTGGGAAACTTATGATCTAAACAATTTGTTTGCTCTGGGTTATACAGAGTGGGTTGAATTA
Source organism: Erigeron canadensis (assembly GCF_010389155.1). NCBI lineage: Eukaryota > Viridiplantae > Streptophyta > Magnoliopsida > Asterales > Asteraceae > Erigeron > Erigeron canadensis. The sequence goes on along the minus strand of NC_057768.1, from coordinate 17,746,278 downwards.
CATGATATTATCTTCAACAAACCTGACATTCATAGAGAGACTGTATTGGAAGCACTTGAGAAGAAATTGGCTATTATTGTGAAACACAAGATTGATACCTTAAGTCTTCCAAAGCCCAAGAATTATGATATGGAAGAAGACGAGTCAGAAGAGCCATTGAAAAGAAAGAGAAGAAAACATGTCAAGCTTGATGGTCCTGAAGGTGATCACACAGACTTCATCAAACAATTGAATCCTTCAGAACTACTTGAGCAATTGGCACCAGAAGCTCTTGACAAACTTCTTGGCCATCTTAATTTGTCTCTGCCTGCTATAGTACAAGATGCAAGGTGTGGAATGCACATTACTGAGCCTGAGCATGGGATGTAAGTTGCAAATGCAAGAGGGCAACTCGTTTTTCAGAGAACTGCTGAGATCATACAGGTACCAACAATGCACCTATTTACCATGTACAAATTCTGTGTTAATTTTGGTGAGCAAGGTAATGGGTATGAGCAGATTTTCATTAATGAAGGGTTGGATAGATATGTAGATGTTAAAGTTGCCCCTTCATTTGAAGTTAAACAAGAAATTGTTGACATTTTAGGAGGTCAATAAATTTGAATTGCAATGTGTTTTTGTGACTCCTATTTGTAATGTTTAATGTATATATATAATCAGTTTTCTTGTAAAATATTTCATATCAGATTGAAAAGAACCCAAAAGATTTAAAGGGTCACAATTTGTTAGTAATATTTTATTTGATTCTTTACAAGATGATAGTTAGAAAAGTGTGATTGGTTTTGTCATCATCAAATAGGGGGAGATTGTTGAGTCCCATTGTTAATTGTAAATTTGGCGATGACAAATTTGATTTATAAACACTTAGAAGTCTTTTGGGTCTTGTAATCTGATCTGGGTCAGACTAAGCTGACACAACTTGCGATCTGTAACTGACCCAGATCATGCTTCATACTTTGTAAATGTTTATCTTATGGAAGCAAGTGTTTTTCAAGCTGCATCAAATTGTTATAGCATTCAATCCAAGTTTAAGAGGAGGATTGAAGATATAGAAGAAGTCAGCTTGGACTTAGCAGTCTGCATGGAAACACTTACCAAGATTTGCTCTTGACAAACGAGCAATCTGTGTCTGCCAATCAAGTGAAGATAACAAGCTGGATTTGTTGATAAGGACATATGACGTGACTAGGAAGGTTCCTAGAATCCAGTTTGGTGACAGAAATACATATGCGTGTCCATATTCTTATTGGAGGATCAAAATGACGTGCTGTAGGTTTTGGGGACCACAAGTACAATGAAGGCACAATCAAATATTCATTAATCGTCCAACAGAAGAACAATACGTAGCTTAATTGGATACCAAGAGAAGAATGACTTTCGCCTATAAAAGTCACATTCCTTGTATGCCTATGTGCGGCATTCCTTTGAATCATTGTTCACACAAAGTTTTCTCTGCTCTTACACACAACTTAGTCTGTGAGAAGTCAGCTTGGGCTACTTCTTTTAAGCGAGAAATTTTGATTGTTGTTTATCATTTCAAGGGTTGTTTAGATATTTGTAGGTTATCTTGTTTCCGCAACAACCCTGTAATTCTTTGTATAGATTTAATCTTAATAAAGGATTACATTTGAAAACCACAATCTGTGTTCAAGAATGATTGATTACTGCTTTACTGTTTTATTGATTCTTATTTCCCATATTATATATATCGCAATCTGAGTCGTTAAAACATATTTTTAAAGTTAGTTAGGAATTAAGGAAGAGTTGTATTCACCTTCCTCTACAACTCTTTGTGTTCATTATACTTTGGTATATTGATACACTTCTGTGACATAACACGTGGTATTCAAGATAAAAGACAAAAGAAGGCAACAACTCGCTTAATTAACTGCCCTTTCGAAATTATAGGTAGTAAGGGTATATATGGCACTTGGGTGTATAAGCCAAAAAACTTGAAATATAGCAACGAACCATCCATTGATATGTCAGGGCACCCGTCATTCCGTCAATCCGTCAATTAATACCTGATAATGTACAGACTGTAGAAGAGATGACTAGGTCTGGAATACCCCCAAGATAATCCTTTCTTCTTTACGCCAACAAACCCCAGATCTCCCGGCAAACTCTAGAGACATATACAATGTAAAAAGAAAGATAAAAGGGGATAATTTGGGAAATCGTTCAGTGATTGGTGCATTATTTTAGGAGTTTGAAAAGGATGCTTTTCTATATGATGTTTTACACGATTTAGAAGGGCATATAACGAGTTTGTTCATTATACATCCCTTATCAGTTAAGTTGGCCAAACTATTCTCTAATGCCTTTGTGATGGATTGCACTTATAAAACGAACAAATTTAACATGCCCCTCGGAATTTCATGCTTCAACACATCTTTTTAATCTTTATTCTTAGTTTTTCTTTTGGTTTAGTTTATTTTGTCATCTTTTTAAAATGAAATGTTCATTTGAAAATTAAAATTTGTTTAAAAATTAAAAAACTTACCAAACAAACTATGATTGGAAACTAAAAATAATGTGTTTATAGCCAACCACCACCACCACCACCACCATCATTTGCGTTCGGTGACGCCATGGTGAAAGGACTAGACTCGATAAACCAAAAAACTAAATTTTTTTTTTTATAATGCCCCCACTGCGTCGCAGTGGGGTTAAGCACTCCCCACTGCGCCACAGTGGAAAGTCTCGGACCTGCGCGAGAAAAAACCCCACTGCGCCGCAGTGAGTTTGGACACACTCCCACTGCGCCGCAGTGGGAGAAAAGGCATTTCTGAGCCGAAGGATACCACTGCGTCGAAGTGGGAAAAATCACCCCCACTGCACCACAGTGGGCACCAGATCAGCAACCCTAAACTTATTTCGACACTTGATCAAACTATATAGATACATTTTAAATATAATTACAACATCAACTTGTTTAAAATCTCATGAACACCAACAATGGGTCATTTACCCATTTTGACACCATTTTCGTCCAAAATGCAACTACATAAACTTCCCAAAAGCTTTGCACTTGATCAATTACAGGAATTTAACGAAAGTATGACCTTCAAAACTAAATGTACCAAGAGCCAAGAGGAGAGGGATTTCTAAGCCTCTAAACCAAAAGATTGTCATTCATCCATGAATGACCTAAATACCTTCAAGTCTTGCAAAATCTTTACTTCACGAAAAAATGGGAGATTTACACACACTTAAGGCCGTCGGCCATATTTGGCTTAATCCGGCCATTTTTGGTCGGAATTTGTTCTTGTTTTTCACATCAAATCGTTCCATTTTCAATTCTCTACAAATCCATGTAACATACTATGTCCAATTCACAAAAAAGAAAGGAAAAAAAGAGAAGAAAAGTGAAGAAGAAATCTTGGAAGAACTCAAAAACCATGATCAATCATATATTCAAGATTTTGAAGCAAATAAACGATATGTACAATCGATTTACAACCTTAGATCATCATCTAAAACAGTCAATTCAATTAGATCTGCTTCAGATGCCGATTTAATTGATTCAGCCAACCAGCCGCCGCAAAAAACCACCATACTGCCGCCGTCTGATGCCTTGCCACCATTAATTCTGGCCGTCGCTGGCGTATTGATGGCTGGGGGTCGAATTCGAGGGTAAGGCTGCTTCATCTTCGAATTTTCTTGTTCAATAGATCGACCAGGGGGCTGTAGCAACCGAAATATCACATAAAAACCCTAATCTGCCTTATGCCGCCGTCCAGCCACCATCCACCACCATTGAGCTGCCACCTAATCAATTAATTGATGGGGGAGGGGCTGCATCGAACCCAGGGGGCAGCAAATTAGTTGCCCAGCCGTAGTTTAATGATCAACAGATTGATTCGTGTGATGGGGCTGCCGAAACCCAAATTCAAAAACAATCTGCCACCGGCCAGCCACCTATAACCACCTCCGATACACCATCACTTGAAGATATCTAGCAAATTGATGACTTTATGATCCAAGAAGGGCTGAGTTCGTTGAATGATGGTGAAAAATTGATTTCAAAAGAACAAGTCGTCGAATTGAATAGGCTTTTGGTTGATCATTTGGCCAAAAACCCTAATTTTGATTCGCCGACTACAAAGTCAACGCCGGTCAATCTTGGTCCGGCCCCCACTCACTGTCAAGGCCCACTTGAAATACATGAGGGCTCGGTCTCAAGCTCACAGCCGCGGGTTACACCTTTGCATGAAGTTGATAAACACTTTGGAGTTACACTTGAAAGCGACATTCCTTGTGACAATCTTGCTACATCTTCTACATCGGCCACCATTGAAAAAGTGGCTGAATCATGGGATAAAAATGTCACTACAAGTGTTGATGATGGTAGGGACTTGAATGATTCTAATGGTGATGGCCTACACTCGACTGTCGAACCAACATTGCATGGTTTGCATGCAAATGTTAGTGATTCTAATGTACCTCATATACTAGAAGCACCAATGTTCCCTCCTGATGCTACTTACCTTCAGCCGGCTGCATGTCATGCAAATGACATTCATCCTGCTTCAGATGATGCCTCTAGGCATGATGTTTCTCCTAATGATCTTGGAGGACACCCCGACAGCCCTAAGGTCCAGCAGCCGCGTACTTATGCTTCTATTTTTCAGGATGCTGCTAACATCAGCAAGAAAAGTAAATTGAGATTCATCCCTCCGGTTATTACTGATTCAGGTGTATCTTGAGCTGTTATTTCACGTGATCTTTTAATGCAACAAAGTGAATGTTGGAATAATACTCTAGTTGGTCATTTCATTGGTAAACGTCCGGCCTTCCCTTTTATGCAATTTCATGCAAATCGTTTATGGAAAAAGTTTGGTCTGAAGGATGTGATATTGAATCACCAGGATTTCTTTTTGTTTAAGTTCAAGTCTAATCAGGGTCAGTTGCATGTGTTTGAGAATGGGCCTTGGTTATTTAATGACATTCCTATAATGCTAAGGAAATGGGAACAATCTGGTTTGATAAACCAGTTCTCAATAAGGTTTCCCTTTGGGTTAACATATATGATTTGCCAGCTATTATGTGGAATTATGATATTCTCAGCCACTTGGTTAGTTCTATTGGTGTCCCTATTGCTGTTGACAGATATACTGCTGAAATGTGTGAAACAAGAAAGGCAGGGCAGTATTTGCTAGAGTCTTGGTTGAGTTTGACTCATTGAGAGATATTCCTATGTTTGCTGAGGCTGAGATTCTAGATTATGTGAGACGGTTCAGACGTGAGTATCATTGGCTACCTCCCAGGTGTTCACATTGTAAGATTTTCGGGCATAAATTTGATGATTGCAGTGTGAGACCAAGGACACAGAAAGAGATTGTAAGGTCCTACGGTTGCGTGGATCGTAATAAGACGTGATTCGTTATGTCAAGAGTGCAGAATCCTCTTGAGATAACTAGATTACTATTGCCTTTTCCTGATTAGTGAGTAATTAAGCAACCTAAAGAGATGCACAAGGCTTGTGGTTCGTGTAAGAGGTCATACGAAAGAACAATTAACCTTAATTCGTATTTTCATGAATATCTTCAAATGATTAACTAAGATTCACCAAAACGATTAACCTAATTTCGTAGATTAGGTCTTGTATTTATACTAGTTGTGTATTGGTTCGTGTGGGCTTCGGCCTTAATTAAGTATTAAGCCCGATTAAGCAACCAATCGATCTCCCTCGTGCTGACGTCAACACGAGGTCAGTTCTTCATGCTGATGATGTCAGCACGGGGTTCGACCCTTTGGTGCTTTGTTTCACTTCGTTTGGCTCGTACATAAGATCCAATCATCGTTTAAGTATTCTACGACACTTATAAACCTTGATTCTATGTTCTTGTACCTGCAAAACAATATATAACACACAAACACAATATAAAACATAAACAGATATAATATTGAAGTTCAAACGTAATCATTAAATATCAACACAAGTTCTTATTTAAATGATTACAAACATAGTTTCTAAAACATAAACGATAATCAAATCTATGTTGCGATTGTCACAACGAATCTGCATCTACAGACTTCCCCTTGACGATTGCAACTAGATCTGTTTAAAGTCTTCGAAATTGAACTTCAAAGCTATCCATAAAACAAAAGTCTTGTGCTATTCGCATGAATTCTCTCTTGTAAACAATGTGCGAGAATGTTGCGATAGCGCCTTTCTTCAACTCTCCAAAATTCCACTGCTGAACAAGGTGTATCTAAAAGTCTTCTCTGATCACCTCTTGACAAGTTGACAACCTGCATTGGATTATACATGCGTAGCAACATTTGTTCCTGTGAATCATCAACAAACATGTGTGCTTCGCCTGACTTGATATCTATCTGCCAAAATGTCATCATCGTCAACATATCTTGATCCAATCTGATAGCAGGAACCTTCTTAACACATTTAATCCTTCGCTATTCAAAACGAAATGTGCCATCTTGATTCTTAATCTTCTTCAAAGGTGTTGGCTTAACCAACCTCTCTTCTGGCTTTAGACCTCTATCACTGAAATTTCTAATTCTTTCGTCTCTGAATCTATTCCAGTAGAAATCTGCATGTCCATTGCTCTGAAGATTAACGAACCATCGTCTTCCCAAATCTATCATATCAGAATCACTGAGAGAGTGGAAGTGTCTTTGACTCATTGACATGTACTGGCATCTCTCCTTTCTCTTGATAATGAACAATTTGTAGATGCAGATTCGTTGTGACAATCGCAACATAGATTTGATTATCGTTTATGTTTTAGATTCTATGTTTTTAATCATTTAAATAAGAACTTGTGTTGATATTTAATTTGTATTTTGTATTGTGTTTGTGTGTTATATATTGTTTTGCAGGTACAAGAACATAGAATCAAGGTTTATAAGTGTCGTAGAACACTTAAACGATGATTGGATGTTATGTACGAGCCAAACAAAGTTAAACAAAGAGTCAAAGGTTCGTCCCTCGTGCTGACATCATCAGTATGAAGGAACAACCTCGTGCTGACGTCAGCACGAGGCGAGTCGATTGGTTTATTGTTTCGGGCTTAATCTTCGATTAAGGCCTAAGCCCACACGATCCAATACATAACTAGTATAAATACAAGACCTAATCTACAGAATTAGGTTAATCATTTGGTAAATCTTAGAAGATATTCACGAAATTACGAACTAAGGTTAATTGTTTCTTCATGTGACCTCCTACACGAACCACAAGCCTTGTGCATCTCCTTGGGTTGATTAGTTACTCATTAATCAGCAAAAGGCAATAGCAATTTAGTTATCTCAAGAGGATTCTGCACTCTTGACATAATGAATCACGTCTTATTACGATCCACGCAACAATAGGGTACCTTACAAGTGGTATCAGAGCCCTAAGGTTGATTACCAGGAGGTTTATGATCGTTTGATTGGCTATTGATTGCAAATTCGTTCGAAATTCGTGTTAATTCGCATTTTCGTGCTCTTGTTCGTGTGACACTTCGTGCTTACGTCAGCACTAAGTAGGTTTTGCTTAGTGCTTACGTCATTGTCACTTCGTGAACTTCGTGTCACGTGTGACTCGTGTGACTCTGTTTTACTTCGTGCCACGTCAACAAGAACTACCCTTAGTGGCTTAGGTCGTGACGCGTGTACTTCGTGCGACGTGTACTTCGTGTAAGTCATACAGCTTCGTGCCAGGTGACTTTGTTTGACTTCGTGCCACGTGTACCTCGTGCCACGTGTACTTCGTGCCACACGAACTAAGTGTTATTTCATTTGATTTGATTTCAAAAGATTCGAAATGACTACTATTCCAGCTGCTGCAAATTCACCAAATGCACTACTTATTAGCCAGATGATCATGCACGATCATGAGGTTGGTCGTGGAAACACACCTCCAAAGTTGTTCCGTATGGAAAACTATTGGATGTGGAAGAGACGTTTTGAAGACTACATTCGTCTCATTGACATGGACATGTGGCTTGTGATAACTCAAGGTTTTGATTGGCCTTCGTATGAGAAGAATGGAGTAATCGGTAGGTATACTTATGCTGATATGCCGATTGAAGAACGAAAAAGGTATGCAATTGAGGGAAAGGCCTTGTCCACTCTTACTATGACCTTACGTCAAGATAGTGTACACTTGTTCAAAAAATACACTACTTCAAAGGATTTATGGGACGCTCTTGAAAGATATTGTGAGGGCGATGTAACCTTGAAGAAGAATCGTATCAAACTTCTGAAGCACCAGTATGAAGCTTTCAAAGGATGTAATAACACGATTTCTGCTCTATACTCGATCTCAACAATGGTGGATGTAAGTGTGTGTGTTCTTGGTGTGTTTAGTGTGTGTATTAAGAGAGAGTGTGTGTGTGTGTGTTTTTAGACGGACAGAGGTGTAAGGAAATTATGAAGGTTGTTATTGAAATAGTTATATGTACATGTATATATATGATGCTTAAGGAATGAGGAGTATTTATACTATAAGTCCTTACACATACTAAACTTTATATTTAGCTCCTCATCCTTAGTTATCATATATCTATGATTTAACAACAAGTAAGTCCACAATCTTAATTACAATTTATCACTATTTTTGGATTTCTAACATTCCCCCCCTTAGTGATATATTACAATGGATGAAGTACGTGTTATTTTGTCTTGTAAGAATGAAGTAGATGAGCCCGGTGGTGAAGACAATTGGTATGATGAAACAAGACTTCAAAGTTTTCTCATTCTCTTTAGAGAGCTTGAATCAATCTTGGTCTTGGACTTCTTGAAGTTAACACATAAGGTAATTCTCAATGTTCTTAATTGAACAGAGAATAAAAAGTGTGTCTTGAATCTTTGAAAATTGTTGAACCAAGAATCAGAGTTGTCTTTTGAAAATGCGGAAGGTATAAACTTGGCGTTGGTTCTTCAATCTTTGATTCTTGAGTGAAAAATTGTTTTCCTGGAATAAAGTATCAAAAACTTGTACTCTCCCCCTTGATGTATGCATAGGAACATTCTTGAACAAGTGTAAATGAACAACTTGAAGATCTTGAATAAAATCTGTTGATGAAGACTCTTTTGAAGCTTTACTTCTTAGTCTTGAATCTTCCAATTGATTTTCAACTTTTCGTAGCTTTGATCTTTGTTACGTTTAACTTGAACACTTTGGAGAGTAAATATTTGAATGAAATTTGGATAAATCTCTTATGAAGTGATCATGCTCCCCCTCAATTCATGAGTATAAACATTTTGGAGCATCTTTGAACATTTGTTCTATCTTGAGATAATATCCTCTCATCATTGGTCTCATTCTTATCTTTGTAATCATCTTGTTTTTCTTTTTCAAGTCAAGGATTCAGTCGACTAAAATCCAGTGAAAATCTGAGCTCAATTGACTGAAATTCCATTAATTGCAAGTTTTTCCATTAATCCCATACATCCTTAACTCTAAATATTTTCTCTTATCTTCATTCCTAACCTCTATACACTCACTACAGCACAAATCAAGCAAAAAAATCAATCATAATCGTTTTCTCCCCCTCATAATGACAAATTTGGGAACCAATGTCATTATGCAAACATTGATTGATTAAATACTAAAAGAAATAACACAAGTTAAAACAAGATTTGCCTGGAGAAATATCAAGCATCAACTCATCAACTCAAACCATTAGCCCAACCCAAAGAATCCTAAGGGTAACTAAAATGTAAGGTTGAATTTGTTGGTACAAACGTTATAGAATGGTGTTGGTGGTTTTTGTGTTTGTGAGAAGAGAAATGGAAAAACCGGATAAGAATGATCCGTTAACATGTTCAAAAATAAAAAAGATTAATGAAATGACCGATAGAAATGTATAACATTTTTCGGATTTCCTATGTATCATTGAAATATGCACAAAGCAATGTTCTAACATAGTTCGGTCTTGCAGCTTTTCAACCACGAGATTGCTTCAAAGAATATAAATCATGGTCAGTGTCACCAAGGCGTTCGATAACCATAATCTATTATCCTTAAAGACTTTTAGGTAATAACTGAGGTCACTATTAGACTTCTCGTTCACTTGATAATCACATAAATGCAATTATGAGACCTACGTTCGATGTTGGAAAAGATGTTAGCATTGGTAGGATTTCCATTTGATCATCGTGGAGTATCAATTAAGATATCACTACAAATGTTCCGTCTATATCACATAGATAAGCAATAATATCACAAAGATATGACTCAAATGTGTCTTAAGAAAATGAAAATGATCAAATGAATGATCAAGCACGATAGCTCTAGACATAGTGTGATCAAATGAAGTCGGGGACTAGAGCAGAATGTCTCCCTTTTTCAATATCAATATCTTCCAAATGAAGAGTCAATAGAAATGTGAAAACCTCCGTGAGAAATGAAACAAGTATTTGTTAAGAAACACTTGAGTGGTTAGGTAAAGATGTGCATCGCTTCACTGGGTCCATGAAGTCTTTATCAAGATATGAACAAATGACATCCGATAGAAATGTGTTTTACCCAGCGATTTTAGAAATTTAGGGAAGGGTATCATTTCTTTTAACCCTTTTCTCACAACATATCACCATAACCTCTCACTTTCGACTTTACTCCCTCCAACCTATTTGCACGAAATTATCATCACTCAAAATACCCTCACAATCAAATGAAAGAATTGAATACTCCGGGGTTAGAACTCATCGGTGATGATGAAGTTCATGGAGTGAATGAATCACTCAAGTGCAACCTAATCAACGAACTTCAATTGATGAAAAGTCATTTGAAAATCATCAAACGTGTGTATGAAAAGATTTAATAACACATTTGAAGTTTTGAAATCACAAACTTCCCCTTAATCTATGCAAAAGTAGATTAAAATTTGTTTTCATAGAAAGGTGAAGCAAAAATTGGTTTTTGTGACATCAAAAAGAGTAAAATCTTTGTTGTGATATATATACAGAAAAATTTGAGAGTCTAAAGTGAACAAAAAAATTTTTTGGAAACACAAAATTTTTGCTTCAACAACAATGTTCATAGTAAGAATACTAGGGAGTACACAAAGGCGTTCAATCCTTTGCATCTTACATCAACAAGTTGGATGCAAAATAAAACATTTAAACACATTTAACTCAATCAATTGTTCAAGATGAGACAACTAGGGAGTACACAAAGGCGTTCAATCCTTCGCTTCTCATATCAACAATTGAGAGTTTTGGAAAAAACAATTTGTTTAACAATGGAGAGTAACAAAATCTTTTGGCGGGAAAAATAATTTTTGCCCAGGGTTTTCAAAAGAAATCATGAACGCCTCTTTTGGAAATAAATAAAACAATGAAGCATGGGTTATACACAGAATATGTATAAGCCACTTTGAAATAAATAAATCATTGAAGCACGGGTTACATACATAGTATATGTAAACCACTTTGAAATAAATAAATCATTTTGTTATTTTTCAAAAAATTTAATATTTTTGTATTTGATTTTTGTCTTTTCAAATTTTGAATTTTGTTTTTCAAGAATGTATCAAAAACAAAATTAGTTAAGGTTCAAGATTTAACATGCCAAGCTTGGAGATAAGAAAATTGAACCTCTTTTCATCCAATGGTTTGGTGAACAAATCTGCAAGCTGATAGTCAGTGCCCACAAAGTAGAACTCGATGTCACCTTTCTCAATATGATCTTTGAGAAAATGATATCTCACATCAATATGCTTTGATCGAGAGTGGTTTACTGAGTTGACTCCAATAGCAATGGCACTTTGAGAGTCACAATAGATAGGGATATGATCATATTTCAGACCATAATCAGTTAGTTGCATCTTCATCCATAACACTTGAGCACAACAACTAGCCGCAGCCACATATTCAGCTTCAGCTGTTGATAGTGACACACAATTCTGTTTCTTGAAAGACCAACTCACAATTTTATCACCTAAAAATTGTAAAGTACCGGAAGTGCTCTGGCGATCAAGCTTACAACCTGCATGATCTGCATCTGAATAGGCAGTTAGATTGAATCCAGTATCCCTTGGATACCAGAGACCTAAATTGGGTGTACCCTTCAGATAATGAAATATTCGTTTCACAGCTTGAAAATGTAAATCAGGTGGAGCAGCTAGATACCTAGCACACCTACATGTTGCAAACATTATATCTGAGTGAGATGTTGTGAGATACAACAATGAACCAATCATACTTCTATATCTCTTTTGGTCAAATGGTTTCCCATTTTTATCAGCATTTATGTTTGTTCGAGTAGCCATTGGGGTGGAAATTGAAGAACATGAAGTCATATCAAACTTTTTCAACATTTCACTTATGTATTTACCTTGTGATATAAAAATACCATTTGGTAATTGTTTATTTTGAAGACCCAAAAAGTAGTTCATTTCCCCAATCATACTCATTTCAAAATGATTAACCATTAGAGATGAAATGTTTCGGCAAAATGTTTGACTGGTTGACCCAAAGATAATGTCATCAACATATATTTGGACAAGAAGAACATGTTTACCTTGTTTACGAATGAACAGGGTGGGGTCTATTGTGCCTTTGGTAAAACCACCTCTAATCAAGAAAGTAGTTAAGGAATCATACCATGCGCAGGGTGCTTGCTTAAGACCGTAAAGAGCCTTGTCTAACCTGTAGACATGGTTTCGCCTTTTAGAATCAATAAAACCTTTTGGTTGTTCAACGTAAACTTCTTATTTGAGGTCCCCATTCAAGAAAGTTGTCTTCACATCCATTTGAAACACAGTGAAGTTTCGGAATGCGGCATAAGCTAAGAAAATCCGAATGGCTTCCATTCTTGCAACTGGAGCAAAAGTTTCGTCGAAGTCAACACCAGGTTGTTGGCAATAACCCTTTGCAACTAGTCGAGCTTTGTTCCTTACTATTACTCCATTCTCATCCTTCTTGTTCTTGAAAATCCACTTTGTTCCAATAGGTTCATCTTTTCTTGGATTTGGAACTAATCTCCATACTTTCAGTCTTTCAAATTGAGTGAGTTCTTCTTGCATAGCTTTAACCCACTCTGGATCACGAAGAGCTTCAGAGACAGTTTTGAGTTCGATGTTGCTGAGAGAAAGTGCAACAAGACACTCGTTTACTGAAGTACGAGTACATACTCCGGCTTGTGGATCTCCAATAATTTGATCAGTGGGATGATTTTTCAGCATACGTGACCATTTGCGATCATGAGGAAGAGGATCTTGTTGTTGAACATCTACATCATCATCATTAAAACCTGAGTTTTGTTGAGAGATGGAATCATAGCTTGGTAGAACAGCTTCCTCATAGGATAGATGATCGAAGTCAAGTGGCACATACACATTTGGAGTGTTTATCGGATTGGTAGTTTGAGTAAACTGGGTAGGTTGTTCTTGAACATTCACTTGAGAAGAATTATTAGGAGAGGGTGTTGAAGAAGAATCATTAAAAGAGAATGAATAACTACTACTAGAAGATGTAGAACCTTGCTCAAAAGAACTTGATGATGATTCATGATTGTTGTAAGGACCTGGATTATTTGTCTGAATTGGTTCAACGATGATTCGAGGTTCTTTATCATGAATCGGTTTAGAATTGTAGAATTCTTCAAAAAGAATATCTAATTCATCACTTGTTGGAGTTGAAAACTTCTTGAATTTAGATGCTAAAGTAGAAGTCCTTGATGAAGTACTTGAAGCATTTGGATCATTAATTATTGGTATCAAACTTTCTTGTTCAAAGATCATGCCCGACATCTCATTAAACCAAACATTCATTGTCTCTTGAATTGTATTTGTTCGGCGATTGTAGATTCGGTAGGCAATTGATGTCTTGGAATAACCAACAAAGTAACCTTCATCACCTTTCTTCTCGAACTTTCCAAGATTCTCCCGATCATTCAAAGTATAACAAACACACCCAAAGATATGAAAATAGTTAATGTTGGGTTTGCGTTTGTTAACAACTTCATAAGGAGTCTTCTCGAAACGCTGATTGACAATGGACCGATTCTGAGTGTGACAAGCAGTGTCAACAGCTTCAGCCCACATATTGGAAGACAATTTGGAATAAGCAAGCATTGTTCTTGCAACTTCCACTAGCGTTCGATTTCTCCTTTCAACGACACCGTTTTGTTGTGGGGTACGAACTGCAGAGAATTGGTGAGTAATGCCCTTGGATGTACAAAACTCATCAAATACGGTATTCTTAAACTCAGTACCGTTATCCGAACGGATGTAACGGACTGGAAGTTGAAGATTTACTTGAGTAGAAGTGATGAAATCGATCAAAATCTGAGTTGTTTCATCTTTGGAGGCAAGAAACTTGACCCAAGTATATCTTGAATAATCATCAATAATAACCAAGATGTATTTCTTTCTATTTCGACTTTGTACTTTCATCGGCCCACAAAGATCCATGTGGAGCAAATGAAGAGGTGCTAATGAATTTGGAGATTTCTTCGGTTTATGAGAAGCTCGTTTAATCTTCCCAACAGCACAAGAAGGACAAACATGCTCACTCTCATACTTATAGTCCGGTAAGCCTTCAACAAGATGCTTGTTGACCAAGGTATTGATGGTTGGAAAATTTAGGTGAGAAAGCGTTCTATGCCACAACCAAGAATTCTTTGATGTAGCTTTCGAAATGAGACAAATATTGTCGGTTGGTTGGTTATCATCAAGATTGACGGTAAAAAGGTTATCATCGGGGTCGCCACACAGATGGTCAACTCCATCTAGAGTTTGGATTTTGCAAAGAGATTGTCGAAAAATAACTTCAAGATTGTTGTCACAGAATTGTCCAACACTGAACAAGTTATGACTTAATCCTTCAACATAATGAACTTTCTTGATGACAATTCCATTGCGTTCAATGTCTCCATAACCAAAGATAGGAGCGAAATTGTTGTTCCCAAATCGAACAGTTCCCATGAATTGTTCGATAAAGTTCTTGAGCAATGCTTTATTGCCAGTCATGTGTTTTGAACACCCGGAATCGAGTATCCAAACACAGATGGTTATTTCCTGCAATCAAAGAAATTTAACCGACTTTAGGTACCCACTTGAAGACGGGTCCTTTGTGGTTAGTTAACATAGGCAGGGTATATAACTTAGGAATAGCATTCAAACATGCTTTGGAATCAACATAAGCATTAACAAGCACATTATCAATAAGCACATTTGGATAAAAGGTACGAACATTCACACATGAATTAAAAGTCACACGTCTATAAACATTCACACCAACACAAGAATTAAAATTGTTTACAGACCCACAAGGCATTGCCTTGGCATTATTAACATTGTGTAACACAGAGGACTTAAAAGATGAATTGTTTGAACTAAAAGAAACATTCTTCTCTTTACTACCAGCTTTTCTCCTTCGCCTTTTCTTCTTTTTCTCAACATTAGTGAACTTAGCTACTAATGACTTAGCTACCCATCTAGTATCACTAGTTAAGCTCTTTCCACCTGTTGAATTTACACTAGGAAGATTAGAACGAGAGTTTTTGAACACTTTCATCTTTTTAGAGTCTTTTGTTGGTGCAAAAACTTCTTGTTTCTTTGGTTTATCGTGAGAAAACCACCCATATCTATCCCTATATCTAGTTGTACCATTTGAAGTATCCCTAGTTAGCGAAACTGAGCTAGACTTAGATACCTTAGGTAATGAACTAGATTGAGAGTTAGATGAAGAAACATTAGGATTGTCTTTTGGAAGTTTCACTTTGGTGTACTTTGTTTTGGGAATGGTCTTTGGTTTAGTCTTGACGAGTTTGGACTTAACTCGATCCTTTGAATAATATGAAGTTGGAGCTTTGTCAAATGGGTTTTGAGAATCCTCATTTGTTTCAACTTTGATTTTGGTAGATTCAATCTTTTTCTCAGTTTCTGAATCAAAAACATATTCTCCCTCCATGAATTTATCAAAATCATCTTTTGTGAAGAATTTCACCGGAGGTTGATTAGTTTTAAATTCTTTTGAACTTTTTGGAAAATCATGAATCTTGGGATCAACTTCACATCATGTGTAGTCTCAGAAATTAGGTCAACTTCACATCATGAAGCTTAGGGTAAACAACTAACTCATCAAGAGTATCACAAGTGAAAAACCTATAGAAGTACCATATCAAAACTAAACTATGCGCAAGTTCGTCATTAGATAAATCAGATTGCACATAATCATCATCTATTACAGTAGCAGCATTTTGACATGAACATTCAAGAGAATCAGTCAAGGTCTGAGTGGAGGAATTTGTGGATGAGACACAAGTAGTTTGGGTTGAATGTTCTACTAAATCAGTTAGGTCAGTTTAAGTAAAAGCATTCTCACAAACTTTCTTAGTATGTACAACAACTAATTTATCTTCTGAATATGGATTTTGAGACTTGAGATGATCAATGACTTTTTTTTGAGAATCCACCTTTTGTTGTAAACCTTCTATTTGTTTTTCCAAAAATGTTGATGGAATATACATCTTAGTAGGTTTAGGTGAAGGACTAATAGATTCTTGGTTTTGAAAATTCGATGCAATTTCTTCTAATTTAAAAATTGAAGACTCTTTTGTTTTGTAAGAAGCATTTAGAGCATCGTAATTAACCAAAAGTTCATCTTTAGGTTTCTCAACTTCATCGATCTCAAATTCGTTATCCAATGGACGAATAAATTGTTGTACCATACCCAGTCGAAGAAATTTTTCATCATACAAAGGTTCTATTTCATCCTTGGATTTTTGTAATGGTGTGATATTCTCAAATCCCAACCCGAGAAGAAGATCATCTTTTGCAATTTTCGACTTGTTAAAATAGGCAGTGAAATCGAAGAGAGGGTTTTGTTCAACTTTATATAACTTCTCTTGATAGAAAAGTATATTCTTTTTAAATTCCTCAACTTGTTTTTCAAGATTTCCAATCTCAACGCCTTTTAAAAAACAAGTATGATTTAAGTCAGAAATCTTCCTTTCGAGTTCAACGTTGTTTGGTTTAGCATCTTGAAGCTTCTTATTGAGAATATCAACATCCATTTGTCTAGCATTTGCCCGAAGCCATTCATTGGTCTTTTGAATTTCAAGATCTTGATTGGCTTTTTCAAGATCTTGAATGGTCTTTTCAAGATTAAGACATTTTTCTAATAACTTAGAATCAGGAGAGACATTCAACTCACATTCTTTAACCAACATCCTTTCTTTATATGATTGAAAGTCTTGTTTAATAGTATCATGATCAAAAAGTAATTTTGAATATTCTTCAAGAAGTTTTGAAAATTCACTTTTAGATAATGAAATACTATTTTGCAAATTTTTGTTTTTGTTGACTAAAGTCTTAATATGAGTTGTCAAGTTAGATAGAGCGAAATTAAGCGACTCTTTATCTCTAACTAATGAAAGAGTAGAGTTAAGATTTACCTCATCATCAGGGTACTCATCATCAGTGCTTTCAGCCTCAAAAGCTTTGTTCTTGGCCAACCTCGCCATAAAGCAAACATTAGCAGAAAGATCTTCATCTTCATCATCTGAGAGCAATAGCCATTTGTCATCTTCAGCAAGCAATGCATTACCAGCTTCCACTTGCTTGGCTAATAATGTCTTCTGCTTGTAGTACTCATAGTTCCGCTTATGAGGTTGTTTGTAATCAATAGCAAAATGACCAGGAATACCACAATTGTAGCACTTTTTGTCAGATGCTTTACCCTTCTCAACAACTTGTTTCTCATAGCCTTCTTTCTTTTCAACATACTTTGATCCAGTTGATTCACCTTGTTCATAATTCTTGGACTGATAGTGTTCCTTCTTGGGAAATGCACTTGTTGAAGAAGTGCGAAGATTCTTATTTGTAGGCCTCGCTTTGTAGAACTTTTTATTGAAATGCTTAGTTACCGCGGCAAGAGCTTGATATAGTTCATCTGAGACACCTTCTCTTGTAGCCATCATATCATCTCCCTCCTCATCAGATGAAGAAACAACCACCATTTGCCTTTTAAGAGCTTCAGAAACCTTCTTTTCAACAATCAATGCCAAAGGATTAGAAGATACAACTTCTGTCATTTTGTTTAATGAAGCTTTGTTTAGAACTTGATGTTCATTGAGTTTGAAGGATTCATGAAGATTATGGATGGTGAACTTGGCCAGATTTTGATGTTGCTTAATCTGTGTTCCAAGATCTTCCCATTCAGGACCAAGAACTTTGATGAATTTGATGTTTAACTCAATCTCTGATTTCTTGACATTGTTCTTCCTAAGTTCATTTATGACATTGCAGAATCTACAGTAGACAGCCTCTGGAGATTCATTTGGCAATTTGCTGAAGTTGTCAAACTCAGTCAACACATTTGTCAATCTTATTGTTGAAGTCAGGTCAGATCCTTCCATTTGTCTTGCCACATCATCCCATATCTCCTTGGCTGTATCATAAGAATCAACAGAACCATAGATTTCATCTAGTAGTGCTTTGTATAAGCATGATCTAGCTCTGTTATCTGCAGTTGTTTGATCGTTTTGTTCAGCATTCAAACGATCAAGAGTGAGTATTGCACCGGTAGTGGGATGGCGATGAACTGCAAGTCCATTAAGAATGGAATCTTTAAGTAGGTGACCATTTGGTTGACATTCCACATAGTCCATGAATTTTTTCTTCTATCGTCCATAAGAACCATGGTAGAGAACTGGAGGTCTTGTATCGGAACCCAATGCCAATGCTTCACGAGAAGCCATTTGAAAGAGATTTGTTTTGAAACTTGAAATGAGAGTTTGGAAAAAAAATACGGAATTGAAACGATCTTGATGAAGATCGTTCTAGGTGAAGATCGTTTTTGGAAGATCGTTCTAGATTTGAGAACAAAGGCAAAACGCTTGAATGGAAGATCGTCTTAGAAGAAATTCAGTGGAATTTGTCTAAGTATGAAATGAAATTGAAATTGAGATATGTTTATTGATTTTTGAAAATGAGAATTGAAATTGAATTAAAGGAATTCAAAATGAAAAATTGGGAAATGAAAGACTTGGAAATGAAACGATCTTGTTTAAGATCGTCTTAGAAATTTTGAAGGGAAAATGAGACGGTCTTGTGATGAAGATCGTCTTGGGGTACTGAGAAATTTTCTAAGTAGTTTTTTGAAAAATTTGACAGAGTTTCAGTATGAATTTGGAACGAATGAATTTGAGCAAAACCAATCAAGAATGATCAGTTACCCAGGAAGTGTGTGATTCCCAATCACAACAATTTCGATTTAAACAACCAAAACACACTAACTTTCAACAGACACTGAGACGATCTTAAGCAAGATCGTCCCAGAGTCAGATAACTGAGACGATATTGGCAAGATCATCTTAGTTTTCTGCCTTAATTTTTAAAGTAAAACAACTTTGAATTGACCAAAACCAATCCTTTCGGATTAGTTAGCCACAATCAATACTTCACACCACAACCACTTGCTAGAACGATCTTGTGAAGATCGTCCTACAAGCCACAACACACAGAGTATGAGCGAATGAAAATTCAAGCACTGAGACGATCTACAGAAGATCATCCTAGTGAGAATCGTCCTGAGATCATCCTCTTCATCAGATAACAACACATTTTCAGAAACTCCATTAATGACTTTTTAAAACTTCAATATCTTTCGAATTACTTGGAGTTAGAACTTCAAATCACTTGCAAACTGTTTGTTTTCAAGTCTGCAACAAATCTTTGAACAAAATTCAGCTAAAAACACAACAGAATCAAATTATGAAATTTGAGCGCCAAAATCTAAAAATTCAATCTCGAGTTCTAGATCGAATTGAAACTTGAAACTTAACAGGATTATGTTTTAAGCTATAAGGAATCTAAATTTGAACAAAAATTGATAACTTTATGTAATTTAATCGATGAAAAATGATGAAATAGGGGACGGTATGAAAAACGGTTTTTGAATTTGATTTTTGATGAAATTGAGATCAAAAACAGTTATGGATCGATATCAAAGTGATGTTTTGCTCTGATACCACATGTAATAACACGATTTCTGCTCTAGATTCGATCTTAACAATGGTGGATGTAAGTGTGTGTGTTCTTGGTGTGTTTAGTGTGTGTATTGAGAGAGAGTATGTGTGTGTGTGTTTTTAGACGGACAGAGGTGTAAGGAAATTATGAAGGTTGTTATTGAAATAGTTATATGTACATGTATATATATGATGCCTAAGGAATGAGGAGTATTTATACTATAAGTCCTTACACATGCTAAACTTTATATTTTGCTCCTCATCCTTAGTTATCATATATCTATGATTTAACAACAAGTAAGTCCACAATCTTAATTACAATTTATCAGTATTTTTGGATTTCTAACAATGGACTGAAAGGAGAATCTCTTGACGAGATTATTATTCGATTCAGTCATTTGACTACTGAGTTATCATATTTTGAGGTTGTTTATCCTCAAACTGAGCTAGTCGATAAGTTTTTAGACTCACTGCCTAAGACATGGACTGATTATGTTCATCAATTTCAAGATGATCTGGAATACAGTACATGGGACTTTGAAAAGGTAGTTTCCAAGCTGAAGAACAGAAACATGAAGAGAATAATTAAAGATACTCACTCGGATTTCACTCAAGATCCATCATTGTATCATGCTAAGTCTGTTCATTTAGCAAGTTCTAGCTCGGGGAACAATGCATTTTTAAGTGGTGCAGAAGCTACACCAATAGTAGATGCTGAAGGTATTGCTGGATATGTTGCTTATGACAACGCAAATACGAATGTCAAGAGCAATGTACAATCTTTTCACTCTATGCCAATGAGTATGAGTTCTGCAGAAGGTAGAATGAGTGTTTACTCAGCCTTGTAATGCTCATGAAGCATTTATCGGAGGAAAGATTACTGATCCTGTAGTG
The DNA here is from genome assembly GCF_010389155.1 of Erigeron canadensis. Taxonomy (NCBI): domain Eukaryota; kingdom Viridiplantae; phylum Streptophyta; class Magnoliopsida; order Asterales; family Asteraceae; genus Erigeron; species Erigeron canadensis. The sequence continues at coordinate 17,725,451 of NC_057768.1, read as the reverse complement.
ATTGATGAGGATTATAATCAGATAGATCCTGATGATTTGGAAAAAATGGATCTACAATGTCAGCTAGCTATGCTCACTATTAAGGTCAGAAGATTCACTCAGAGAACTGGGAGACCTTTAGGTAATGGCACTAAAGGCTTTGACAAATCCAAGGTGAAATGTTATAAATGCGATGGATTTGGTCACTTTGCAAGAGAGTGTCAACGACCTAAGAGGATTGATAATACCGTTGTTGGTCATCAAAATTACAATCAAGGTGGTGTTACTCCAAGTAATCAGAAAACGCAAGCAATGATTACATTTCCTGCTACTCCAAAACAGTCAATTTCGTCACCATTTTTTGAGTCAAAGGCCGTTGTTGTTCAGAATTCGGATGGTACTTATCAATGGGATACACAATCTGATGATACCTCGAATCATGCCTACATGGTAGAATTATATGATGAGGTAGCCGCAACAATTGATTATGCTGTATACTCAAGTGAAGAAAGTGCATCTGAGATAGTTAAGCAAAATGTACATAATGTTGCTGAGACTGTAAGATCTGAGAGTGAACCTATGACGACAGTGAAAGCATCTGAAGAAAAGGAAGAGTCATCGAGTCCTGCTGATGACATTTCTATGAAGAGCATTGAAGAACAAATGAAGAACTTCGTGATACCTGAAGGTATGACAACTGAAGACTTTGTTGCATACATGGCAGATTGCAAGGCTGCAGATCAGAAGGGAGAACCAAGGAAGCCTATCAGTCTTTGGTATGTTGACAATGGATGCTCTCGGCACATGACAGGGGACAAGAATGTTTTGTCCAATTATGAAGATGTAAATGGTTCGTATGTTAGTTTCGCAGGTCCCAAGGGCGGCAACATCTCGGGCCAAGGTGATGTTGTCAATGAGAAGATTACGCTGGAGAAAGTCAATTAGGTGGAACAGTTAGCACATAATTTATTAAGTGTTTCTCAGATTTGTGACAAATGAAACAAGTCCATTTTACTGAGAAAGAAGCACTTATATTGAAACCAGGATATGTTATTCCTGTAGACTGGATCCTGCTAAAAGCTCCTAGGAAGAGAGACATCTATGGCCTTGTGTTAGGTGTTGATGATCCTAAGGAGTCTGTTTGCTTATTAACAAAAGCAAACGAAATTGAATCTTTGTTATGGCATAGAAGAATGGGACATGTTAATTTCTGAAAGATGAATGACATTGTCAAACATGGTTTGGTTGACGGCGTTCCCATAAAACGGTTTGGAATGGAAGACAAATGTGTACCTTGTCTAAAAGGTAAACAGCAAAAGTCTGCACATAAACCGAAACAAGAAAATTCTATTGCCAATCCTTTCGAGTTACTACACATGGATTTATTTGGTCCAGTGAATGTAAGAAGTTTCAGTGGGATGTATTACTGTTTGGTGGTTACTGATGATTACTCGAGATTCTCATGGGTATTATTTCTTAAATCGAAAGATGAAACTCCGTAGATTTTGATAAATTTCTTTGTCGAAACTGAAAACATTTATGGAGTTTGTGCTAAGAAAATCAGGAGTGACAATGGGACTGAATTTAAGAATAACATGATGGATGTCTTTTGTTTGTCAAAGGGAATCGAACATCAATACAATTCTCCGTATGAACCACAACAGAATGGAGTTGCTGAAAGAAAGAATAGGACTCTAATCGAGACAGCCAGAACTATGCTTGCAGATTCAGGTCTTCCTACTATGTTTTGGGCGGAGGCAGTGAATACAGTTTGTCATATTTTAAATAGGGTTACTGTAGTTAAGCGTCATAATAAGACATGTTTAAATCTTGAGGTATTTATTTTGAATAAGTCAGTGGTTATTAACTTAACTAGTCAGAACAACATGTTTAAAAAGGAAAACGACTCTTTGTTTGCCAAAAATTCTGGATTGGTAAAACAAGAAAGTCTTTATCAAGATAAGATTCGTGCATCTGATAAGGATATTCTTGCATTAAAGGAAAAACTAAAAGAGTCAGTTCTGATGGAAAAAGTGGGAAATGAACAATACGCTCAACTAACTGAAGACTTTTCTAAAAAGGAGAAAGAATTGGTTGACGCAAAGATGGAGATAGTTAAGCTGAATACAAGACTAGATCAAATTAGGGGATCTGATTTAATAAGATCAATGCAGATGCAAACACCTGTACCACGGGATTCAAAAGATAAAAGTGGTTTGGGTATGAGTTATAATGAGGTTAGAGGTCCATTCAATGATAATTATACAGAGTCTCTAACACAGCTTACTGAAAAGATCGATATTGGTGAAATTGGTCCAATCGTTTCAGAAAAACAAAATGTTGATCCTAAGACCCCTAAAAGCTCTAAAAGCTCAAGAGATAAAATTAAAGAGCCTAACAAGAAACATAAGCTTGAAAGTTCATTTGTTAAACCAGTGGATCCTAAGAATGGAGTTTATGATGCTAGTGCTTCTAAAGGATGTTGTCAAGTGAATTCAACTTGTCCTGTCGATAAGAACATTAAATGTTTTACAATGAAAGGATGTGATACTGTTTTTACATCCAATGAAATTGATTTTGAAAAGATAGATCATGACAAGATTGATAAAGTATGGAATAAGGATGAATCTACGTCTAGTGGAGTCCCCTTAACTCCATATAAGACTCATAAGAATTCTCAAAAGAAGTTACATTTTTCGGATAAAAATTAGTCAACTGGTTTATCAAAAGAAGAGTCAGCCACAATTGAACTTAAGGAATGTTTAGGCATGACTTCAGCTGAGTTTGATGTTAAAGCTAAGAAAGCAAGATCTAAAAAATCTTGTTTCTATTGTTATGAAGTAGGACATGTTTATAGTTGCTTTCCAAATAGGAAACGAAGATGTTCAGAAAAGGGTATGTCTTCTGGAGGATCTAGTAACTCAGATATTGTTGCTCATAATAATAGATCTAAGACTCCAAAACGACAGGGACCTTCACAGAATACTACTTCTAGTAGTGTAAGTCCGAGTCGTTCTCGTACACCTCAAAGGAGTAATTCACCTAGGAAGATGGCTCAACAAAATCGATCTCCTCCTTCTAGAATTAATAGTTGGTCTAAATTCTATGATCGATTAGGGAGTCAACCTAGATTTGGTACTCCCTCACCAAGTAATTTACCTCCTAAGACTCGTTTCACTTCACCTAAGAAACAGTCTGTGACACCATCTTCATCCAAGGCTCCCTTACAGAGCGATGGATATTGAACCGAATTGATCATTAGTGTAATATAGCATAAATTGTTCGTGTTCGGGTGCGGAAGTAAGGTGAATAACAATGGTGGATGTGTGTGTGTTAGTGTGTGTATTGAGAGAGACGAGCAATGTAAGTGTGGAAAGCTTGGAAATATTATTATCAAAAATGTGTCTTAAGGTTACAAAAGGTTAAGGCTTGAGGGGTATTTATACTCTAAGTAAATACATAAGCTCCTCCTCAACCTTATATTACATATACAAAATAACAAAGATAAGGAAATACAACTAAGCACTATTTTGAATTTCTAACATTCTCCCCATTAGTGCTTGGTTGTCTTTAATCAGTTCCTCCTGTTCCTTCTCCTTCTTTTCTCAGCTCGTCTTTTCTTGTTCTTTCTTTTCTTGTAATCTTGAGCTGCTTTTGATGTAGATGGTTTATCTTTCATAGAATTCCAAAAAGCTCTCTTCTTGTAACTATTCCAAGAGTCATTCCAATACCTCTTGGGAATGAAAAGCCAGCTAGCACTTTCTGGATGTTCATCGGGCAATCTGATATTATCTTGAAAGTTAAATGGAGGAATATTATGAGGACCGCGTTCATGACTTGGATTCCAAAGAACCCATGAACCTGTCTCAGTATGAATGATTCCTTCTCTTGGTCTAATAGTTCTGGCAGCTATAAGATCTCTAACTCTTTGACGCATATCAATTGTTTCTTGAATCCTTCTTATGTGTCTTTCTCTTTGAATCTGGATGTTTTCATTTTCACTAGGATCAGGATTATCATGTATGGATCTGAGGAAGAATAAGCAATATTTCAAAGTGCCATCTGAATACTTGGGAAGATCAGATGCATGGAAAAAGATTTTTCCTCTGAAGCTGTTAATGAAAACAAATCCATCCAATTCTTCTATTGGATCTCCAATCTGATAAGAATTCAACTCATAACCTCCTGCTCTCTGATTTGGTCTCGTGAGATTGATTCTTCTTGTTCTCCTTTCTAGACCAATCTGGAAATCATTAAACTCATAATATCTGATTAAAGCCTGAATGTGACTCTTCAGAGCTTCATAAGCAAGGAGTTGATTTGGAGTCTTTGTAATCAAATAAGCATACTGGTTGTAAAGAAAGAGGATGTCAGAGATTGGCAAGTATTGGAAAGATTCTTCATGAACAACATAAATATGACCATCAGCTCTTTAAACTCTAAATCAGACAAGTCTTTGGTTCTGATACTTGATAGGAGCAATCAATGTCAACACACTTGTGATTGGACTCTGGAACTGATTATACCACTCTTCACTTCTTACTGTGCTTTCAGCATTCATCATTTCTAAGTATGCATCCCTTTGATTTTGATGTCTGAAAAGAAAGAATGCTCTCAACCTATTCAAGGTCATGTTGAGTCTTTCCTCAGATGAACAGTAAATCGGGAAGGCTCTTTCTTCAATGTATCTTGCCCTGCATACTAACTCTTCAGGTCTGACATTCAAATCTAGCATTTGTGCATAATTCTCATAAAAATACCCTTCATTGATTTGCCAGATTTTGTCTCGAGTGATTCTTGGATGTCTAATACCCATGCTTAGCTCTCTTGGAGTGTCAAGATTATTTGTATCTCTTAGATCATAGACAATCTCTTCAAAGATATCTTTCTCAAATTGTTCTTGAGACATAGCAGGTCTTGGTGGAGCATTATTAGAATTATCCGAATCAGAATCACTGTCATCATCAGTTCTATTCCCTGGTTGAAACGGATCAGGATCACTGGATTGATCAGAACTTGATGTAGTTGAGTAGTAGTGAGAGATGTATTTAACAAGTGGAGGCAGATTATCTGAATCAGAAATATGAACTTGATGAGCTTGAGATGATGAAGGAATATCCACACTTTGACTTTGGTCTTGATTTCCTTCTGTTGTATCTTGAACACTTGCTTATTGTGTTGTATTATGACCTTCTCCACTATCTTGAACATTTTTCTCCCCTCGGGTTGATCATCCGGATTTTGATCATCCCGACTCCTTAAGATAGTGGCCGGTCGACATTGTTGTTCAAGCTCAGTTAATCTCTTTCGAAGAGCTTCAGTTTCATCCTTTTGAGTAGTATCAGTATCCAAGAAATGTTGATATGAAAGAATTGAATGATAGATGGCTTTCTTTGGTGGGTTGAGATTAGTCTCTTCAGATCTTAATCGACGAAGTACTGCCATAATGAGAGTATCAGTGGATATACCACTTTCATGAAGCCTATTAGCAGTATAGTCATTCAAATAAGTATCACTAAGATCAGATTCCGACGAAGATGAAGAACTTGCAGAATAACCAGGAGAATCTGGATCAGGAAATGATTGTTGAGTTGATGAAGTTGGAATTTCTGGGGGTGTTGATGATGAAATTGGAGAAGTTTGAGTAATCGGTGGTGTTGATATGATCGGTTGAGATGACAAAGGAATAACAGTTGTAGCAGTTGAAATATGAGGTGTAGTAGGTGTTGAGATTGGAGTAACAACAGATGAACCAATTCTAAGTGTACCACCAGTAAGCAATCTACGTGGTGAAGAACTGGTTTGAGTCATAGGAAGTTTACCAGTAATATTATATCTTGAAGCACGTAATACACTTTCTTGTTCTTGTTCAATCCCTTCAACCAAATGAGTCACAAGATTACGAACAATCGGAGATAATGTTACCACAGCTAGAGATTCAGAAATTGGAGTATCAGGAATAACAGAAGCTGACACATCAGTAGTTCCAAGTGGTTCTACTGAGTGACCTGACGACATCATGACTGTCACAAGATTTCCTGTTGGTTCAAGAGTTTGAACAACAGTTGATGATTCGGCTTCACAACCAGAATCCTTTGGAAAGTGGACAAACATAACACCGGTGTCACTTAGATCAACCGTTAAACCCAAAGCACGAATAGCCGCAGCAACTGCTCGAGCTCGAGAGAGTTCAAACTGTTGTTGAGCCAATTCAGCTACACGGGTGCCTTCGTTCAAAGCTGGCATAATGTTAGCAATGGAAGGACTTCCAAACAATCTTTGAGAGGGCACTAAAGCCGAGCTCTCTATGTTTGTTCCGGCAGCATCACCTAGATGTGCAGATGGTATAGCAATCGGTGTAAGTGTCCTAGGGGTACTAGACAAACGTGCAGAATCAAAAGTCAAGAGAGGGGCAAATGTCTCTTTATCTTCAACATCCACATACTCTGAAGGAGACTTGGATGGATTATGTGGATTTTGCCCATGCAGAAATGAGACATCAGTCTGTAGAGAGACTTCCGAATGGCTAGTGGAGGTTTGACCGTGCAAGAGTTGGGAGCTCTTGTCTTTTATCCTAGGTCGAACCCGGCGATTATATGTGGTTTGAACTAATGGAAGGCCAACGTTTTCTTTATGCCTTATACCTAGCCCAGACCTCTCATCCTCTCTAACATTTTCGACTCCTCCCTCATTTCCACCTTGTTCCTCCGGGATGTCCATTACATCATCAGCAAATTGATTGGCTTCATTATCAGATGAATCAATATCAGAATCAGCCACATCTTCTAGTTCAGCTCGGGAGAAACGATCATACTCAAAGCGAGATCTTTTGAATGTTTTCTTTTTGATATTAACAGGAATGGACTTCCTGCGGCCTTGAAAGTATGTCGGTGGAGGAGATAGGAAAACTGGTGTAGAAATTGTTGATGAAGGAATTTGAGTTGGTATTGATTGTGATTGAGGCATTGCTGGGGGTTCTGGTGTTAGAATTTCTGGTAGTGGAGTTGTTTGAATTGGTGAAGAATGTCTTTGTGGTGATGGTGTTCTTGGTGATGGTGATCGTCTGATATTTGAAGTTTTAGGAGGTGGTGATCGAATAAGTCTTGGAGTCCCAGACTCAGAGATAGTATCCTCAGAAGATGTTGGAGAAGAAGGTTTAGCTGGTGTTTTTCTTTTCAATTGCTTTTTCTTTAAAAAAAAAAAAAGAACTTCCTTTCTTCTTCTTTTGTTGATGTACTTTCTTACTCAACTTTATCACAAACATTTCACCTCTTTGTTTCTTACTCTTTGGCCTACCTAAACTGGATTCACCCTCACTCTCTTTTCTTTTCCTCTTAGACCCCTCACTTGCAACCTATGCACAACTTGGGTAGGAACCGAGAGGCTTTCCGGTCCCAGAGTTGTTCTAATCCAGTCCAGATATGCCTTCTTGGCATCATCAGCATCGGGAACCATATCAAGTAAAAATGATGGAATCAGATAAGAATAGTTAGGGATACCAGAGTCTCTAACAAACTTGAATGGATGAGTAACAACTTTCCCTGTTTCAAGAAGTCTTGGAATATGCTTCTTGTTCCTGATTATACTTCGGACAATTGCTGAGAGAAATCTTATGAAAGAAATATACTTCTTGGGAGCAGATATTTTTCCATTTACTGCAACTATCAGCTGATCCCAATGAAGTTGAGCAATGTCGTAGTGCTGATTGAAAACAAACCCATAAAATATGTACAGCATTGTCTGGGTCAAGTTATCCATTCCTCTTGTATATGGATGTAAACAGTTGCTGAGAACAGAAAACACATAGTACCAAATTCTTGGTAACTTCTTCAGCTTAAAATCAGTTGTCTTTGTCAAAGGACCATCATAACCAAGTGATATCAAGGCAGCAAACATCACATCATTTGATTCAAATATATCATAATCATTTCTCCCATTTGAGTTTGCTTCTGGTAGCCTTAAATATCTTCTGAAATCATCTAAATTGAATTCGAAGTCATATGTATTCTCCCCAGAATGAAGTTCAAATTGAAAATGGCCTTGTCTACGAAGTTCTGGGGATTTAGCTTTGGCTTTAGTCCTTGATGAAGATGGATCATGTGGTTGCACAAAGATAATAGATCTCCACATGTCAAATAAATATGATTCAGCTAGATCAACATCTACTGTGAGAGCATGAGTAAGAGGATGATTGTGGAAGATTGCTGAAATTATTGGAAAGCCGGGAGCATTGAAAGGATCATTCAGATATCTATTATTTCTCATATTGATTGAATTTCCGGCTGTAAGAATTTCTTCTATTGATTCATTAATGGCAATCTCTTCATCATGTCTAACCTCCTCTTGATGATCCATTATTTTTATAATTTTCTGTTTTAAGACATAAAACTTTTAACACACACAGAAAAATAATATTTGAATAGCAAATAACAAGGTTCACACAAACAATTTATATAAGATACAAGGAGGTTCACAAAGGCGATCAACTCAGTGTATCCTTTATAAATCATTTGTTATGAGAAAATAAACACAGAATAGTTAAATACAAATTTTCCATATATACGTTTACAAAGAAGTTCACAAAGGCGATCAATTCTTTGTACTCTTATATACTTTGATATGTATATAACTTTGAAAATAAGATATAATCATATAAGTATGATATATTTGAGAATAATAAGGAAGTACACAAAGGCGTTCGATTCCTCATATTCCAAAATATATGACAGTTATATGATCATACAAAACAGTTTGTCACACCACACAAGAATAAAAGTAAAATAAAATTTTGAAAGAAAGAAAAAAAATTTCTAAGTATAAAAATCAGAATGATCTAAATTTAGATCGTTCTGAGTAAAACTCAGTTAAAAGGAAATGAAACGATCTAAATTTAGATCGTTTTGAAAGATTTAAAGGAAGAATAATGAAGTATGAAAAATTGAAGTTGAAACGATCTGAAAGAGATTGTGTTAAACGTTTATTTGAGAAAAAGTTTTAAGTATGGAAAAAGGAAGTAAAACGATCTAAAAGAGATCGTTTTAAGTGTCTCATGTGAGAGAAAAAAATGTTAAGTATGGGAAAAAGGTAAAACGATCTAAAAGAGATCGTTTTAGGTTTTGTTAAAAACTTTTGAAGTGAAGAAAAATGAAACGATCTAATTTAGATCGTTTTGGAAAAATTTTGAGAAAAACTTCACTTCTCTTTTAAAGATTTTCTAACAGTTAAAAAAAATATAAAGTGAAATCAAATTCATGATTTCTCCTTACACTTAAAAGTATCAGATTTGAGCGAACCGAATTCATAAGAATTCAGTTACCCAACAATCGAATTTCCAAACTCATTCTCAAACCACACAGCGTTCAGACCCAAGAACGATCCAAATTAGATCGTTTTGGTCTCAGTCTCAAGGGTTTAACAAAGAAATAACATGAAAAGAACATAAAAGGTGAATGGTAAACTTATTTTACTTCCAAGTCGTTTAGAAATCAAAACGATCTAAATTTAGATCGTTTTAGAATCAAGCAACTCTAAAATAAAATATTTTTGCCAAACACTTTTCAGTTAGCCAAACATACATCTAAATCCACATTCAATGGATCAAACTGCAATTTGAGCATGGCATAACATTCATCCCTAGCCAAACTAACATTATCATTACACAACTTATCTAAACTAAAACGCATCATACCTTTTAAACACACACTCTGATCATGTTTTTTCAAGAACAGGGGGGGAAGGGTTTTTGAATTTTCAAAATCATCGAACAAAGCATTTAAACACGTAATAATCATTTACACATATCCTAAACATGCTTCTAATTCACACAGTCAATACAGAAGTACTAACAGAAATGAGAAATTCAAGAAAAATTGAAAAAATGAAATCTACATTCAAACCGAGATAGTACTTGTGGATGTGATTGAAATTTGATGATGTTTTGGAAGGAAATGATCACAAAATGATTTGGAACAAGACCCTTAACTTCTTTTGATGATCAGCAACAAAAAGTTTTATGAAGATTTTTAGTGAGAGAGTTAGTGAGTTTACGGGTATACGTGAACAGATAAGAAAAGAAAAAAAATTGTTTTTCCCTCCTTAAGAAGAAAGAAAAAGGAAAATGGGTCGGGTCAGGCTGATTTTGATCGGATTTGGTTATCTGGGTCGGTTATGGATTTGATTGGTATTGGGCTTGACTTGTTTTTGGGCTTTTTCATATAACAGATTTCCAAAACAATAATAAACAAACAAAACAAAACAATCAAAAATATTTTTATGAGTTTTTTAAATTTCCTATTTTTATATTTTGTTTTTCTGAAATAACAATGAGTTTCTAATCAAATAGTGCAAATACACAAACTCCCCTTCGATTTATGAATTATCCTTTCTCTCCCCCTCAAACATTGCATGATATAAAACATATTGCACGTAAGCATAGCATCAATGTTTGACAGATAATGAATGAAATTAGAGAGATATAGGATTTTTACAAAACATGCAGAGGCAAGTTAGCATATTGGTAATGAGCACTTATTTGAGGTGGTTTCTTTGATCAGAAACTCATTCCAGGATCATGTGTTGAATATCTTCCAAAGTGGAAATACGTAACACAGACCTTTATTACCTACAAAAAAATTAAGTTGTTTTTGGTACCCACTGTTGAATGGGTCCTTTTGGATTAGAAAAATTGGTCATGGTATTGTTTGAATATTTGGGATTCTGTTTCTTTGGATTTTTGACAGTGAACCAACTATACTGATCCTTATAAATAGTTATACCCTTAGATGTTTATTTTGTGAGGAAAACTTGATTAGTTTTTGACATCTTTGATTCAACTTTAGGCTTTTTGAAAGAAAGTTGTTTAACTTCTTTTTTAATTTTTGATTGACTTTTTGGTTGAGAACCAGTTTTGATAGTCATCTTTTCAATCAATGCTTTTGCTTTAGCCTTAAGTTTTTCAGGAATCTCAATTTTATGCTCTAAAATCACTTTACTTTTGTCATTAGGTGTGATTACAGGGGTTTCAAAAGAAAGTACCTTTTTGACAGAAGCAAGACGTTTAGCCTTCAAAGCTTGAATTTTCTCTTCAATCTTGAAAAATGAAGATAACATTGTTTTGGACATATCTTGAATTTCTTGAGAAGAGAAGCTTCCATCCGGCATCACTTTTGTAGAATTCTCACTCCCATTGGATGGAGTGGAGCAATCATCAGACTTATGATTAATCATCATATGGGTAGGGGTGGTCTCACTTACCTTTGGGGAATAATCTTGAGTTTTCAGATGTTCAATGACCTTTTGTTGAGACTCAACTTTTTGTTTTAGGTTTTCAATTTCTTTTTCCAATATGGTAGTTGGAATATAAGCTCTGTGACTCATTTTTTGCGACTCATTTTGTTTCACTGAAATGTTGTCTATTTCTTCTAACTCATAAATTGATCTGTTATGAGTTTTCTTATAAGTATCGTTAAGAGCAACATAATCAATGTTTATTTGAGTTGGTTTTGGTCTTTCAACATCATCTGACTCAAAATCATCCTCAGATGGTCTGATGAATTCTTGAATCATGCCAAGGTGAAGAAATTTTTCATCATACAAAGCACCAAGATCTTCTTTTTGAATTTTCTCTAAATGTGCTGGATTCTCACAACCTAAACCAAAAAGAAGTTCTGATTTATCAATCTTTGATTTATTGTAATAAGCAGTGAAGTCCAAAAAAGGATTTTGTTCTATTTTGTAGATTTTCTCTTGGTAGAACAAAATGTTTCCTTTCAAATCCTCAACTTGTTTTTGAAGAGTTTCAATTTCAACTCCTTTGAGAAAACAAGAACTGTTTAAGCCAGAAATCTGTCTTTCATCTTTTTCACAATTTGGTCTCATATCTTTCATTTTGTTTGTGAGAAACTCAACATCTGCTTGTCTTGCATTTGCTCTTATCCATTCATTGGTTTTCTCAAGCTGTAAGGTCTCAATGGTTTGCTTGAGTGAATGGACAGTCTTTTCAAGGTCTTGACATTTATTGGTTAAATGTGAATTGGGTGAAACAACTTGAGAACTGTTACTTGACAAATGCATTTCTTTCAAAGAGTCATAGTTAACTTTGAGAGCATCATGAGCTATTGAGAGTTGAGAAAAATCTTCGTTAAGTTTATCAAACTCTTGTTTAGCTATTTTCAAATTTGTTTTCAAAGTAAGATTTTGCATTGTCAAAGTATCAGCAGTTGTTTGAAGAGACAAGTAGTCTGTTTGAGTAAAAACTTGTACCTCTCTTGATGAAATGTCTGAATTGATGTTGATTGTTGTCATTTGAAATGATTGAATTACAACTTAAAAAAAACTTGATTTAGAAAATGAAACTAAAAATTTAGATCGTTTTAGATTTTTGAAAAAATTTCTAAGTATTTAAAAATGAAACTAGAACGATCTAAATTAGATCGTTTTAGAATCTGGAAAAAAAATTTCTAAGTGATGAAAAGATGAAAAAGGAAAGAAAAGAAAAATAAATGTTCTAAAAGAAATCGTTTTGAGAAATTGTAGAGAAGAGTTAGAACGATCTAAATTTAGATCGTTTTAACAATTTTGGGTGAAAAATTTCTAAGTGTGAAAACTTTGAAAATTTGGGCAGAGTAACACAATGATTTGGAAGTTTTTGAGCAAAACCAATCTCAAGGAGATCAGTTACCCAAGGAAGAGTGTGATTCCCAATCACAACAACTTCAGAATCACGTTTCACACAACACACAATTCACACAGAATTACACAAGCTAGAACGATCTAAATTAGATCGTTTTAACTTCAAAATGGTCCAAAAACTAGAACGATCTAAAAGAGATCGTTTTAGTTCCTCCAACAGAGATCGGTTTGGTATACCTGCACATACAAACAGAACAGATAAAACAAACGGTTTTTGATACAAAATTGATCAATTCTCACTCAGTTTTGAGAATTAGAATGTGATCCAAACATCAAAATGCTCAGAAAATGATCGCGCACAACCCTAAAAACAATTCCATATCTCAAATCAACTTAATTGTGAAAATCAAATTTTGATCAAATTTTCTAAAATTTTGATTTTTAATCAAAACTTTGAGTTTGATTCTGAAACTTAACAGGATGTTTTGAAATATGATTTGGAATGTATTTGTGAACATAAACTTGAAAATTGAACAGAAATTGAATGTAAGTTGTTGAAGAACAGAAATGGCGGCAAAAATTTCTTTGAACACGATGAAGAAGAATTTGAACAAAAATTCAATGAATCTGTATTGAATCTGTTCTGGATCGTCAACAGATTGTTGTTTTTCTCTGATACCACATGTAATATAGCATAAATTGTTCGTGTTCGGGTGCGGAAGTAAAGTGAATAACAATGGTGGATGTGTGTGTGTTAGTGTGTGTATTGAGAGAGACGAGCAATGTAAGTGTTGAAAGCTTGGAAATATTATTATCAAAAATGTGTCTTAAGGTTACAAAAGGTTAAGGCTTGAGGGATATTTATACTCTAAGTAAATACATAAGCTCCCCCTCAACCTTATATTACATATACAAAATAACAAAGATAAGGAAATACAACTAAGCACTATTTTGAATTTCTAACAATTAGAGATGAATTCGGAAAACCTAAACCTCAAAAGGTTTGGGTTCCCTTCAGAAACTAATCATCTTATTGTCTAATGTGCAGGAAGAACCAAGGAAGCCTATCAGTCTTTGGTATGTTGACAGTGGATGCTCTCGGCACATGACAGGGGACAAGAATATTTTGTCCAATTATGAAGATGTAAATGGTTCATATGTTAGTTTCGCAGGTCCCAAGGGCGGCAACATCTCGGGCCAAGGTGATGTTGTCAATGGGAAGCTTACGCTGGAGAAAGTCAATTATGTGGAGCAGTTAGCACATAATTTATTAAGTGTTTCTCAGATTTGTGACAAGGGTAACAATATCCATTTTAATGAGAAAGAAGCACTTATATTGAAACCGGGATATGTTATTCCTGAAGACTGGATCCTGCTAAAAGCTCCTAGGAAGAGAGACATCTATGGCCTTGTGTTAGGTGTTGATGATCCAAAGGAGTCTATTTGCTTGTTATCAAAAGCAAACAAATCTGAATCTTTATTATGGCATGGAAGAATGGGACATATCAATTTCCGAAAGATGAATGACATTGTCAAACATGGTTTGGTTGACGGCGTTCCCATGAAACGGTTTGGAATGGAAAACAAATGTGTACCTTGTCTGAAAGGTAAACAGCAAAAGTCTGCACATAAACCGAAACAAGAAAATTCTATTGCCAATCCTTTCGAGTTACTTCACATAGATTTATTTGGTCCAGTGAATGTAAGAAGTATCGGTGGGATGTACTACTGTTTGGTGGTTACTGATGATTACTCGAGATTCTCATGGGTATTCTTTCTTAAATCGAAAGATGAAACTCCGCAGATTTTGATAAATTTCTTTGTTGAAACTGAAAACATTTATGGAGTTTGTGTTAAGAGAATCAGGAGTGACAACGGAACTGAATTCAAGAATAATGTGATGGATGTCTTTTGTTTGTCAAAGGGAATCCAACATCAATACAGTTCTCCGTATGAACCACAACAGAATGGAGTTGCTGAAAGAAAGAATAGGACTCTAATCGAGACAACCAGAACTATGCTTGCAGATTCAGGGCTTCCTCTTATGTTTTGGGCGGAGGCGGTGAATACAGCTTGTCATATTTTAAATAGGGTTACTGTAGTTAAGCGTCATAATAAGACATGTTATGGGCTTCTACATAAGAAGAAACTGAATTTACAGAATGTTGAACCATTTGGTGTACCGTGTACTTTCTTGAAGTATCTACCTCAGTCAAAGTTTGATTCAAAGGTTGAAGAGGGATTTCTCATGGGTTATAAACCGGGAACATCGATTCGACGGGTTTACAACAAACAGACCGGCAAAGTTGATTTGGGAACAAATGTCAAGATTGTCAGTCACAAGCCCGCTATTCATTCTGGAAATGGAAAAAACTTCGATTACGATAGTGTGTTTAGTTTACTACATGGTCCTGAGGCCTGGAATTTTTGGACAAAAACCCTTGTGGTGATTTCTAAGTGTTTTTATGAATTAATGAATTTAAAAGGGATTTAAAGGATAATTAAATCAATAATAAATTATATAAATCATGAACTTGGACAAATTCACATAACCAATGATAAAATAACTCAAACCTACTGTAGAAAAATAATTACAAGAAAAGAACCAAGTTTCATATGATTTAAGAATAAATAACTAAGTTAAAATCACTAATTAATCACTATTATTAAATAAATAATAATAAAACTTGAATAAATATATAAAATATAACATTACAAGTTTAAAAGCATAATAATCAGTAGATAATCACAATATAATTATCTATGAATTTTAAAGGTAATTTAAGAACCTAAAGATAATTATAAAGAATTATTTAATTAATTAATGAATAAATGGAATAAATAATTAATTAAATAATAATAAATCAAGGAAATTAATATAAATCAGAAAATATATTTTAATATTCATAATATTACAGTACCAATATCAAATAAAATTACAAGGCTAAGCATACAAAAGAAATCATGGGTATCAAAGCCAAACTACCGAAATTCCAATAAACGCGCAAAAACGTATAACGCAAAAACTACTCTTATCACCAATTCTAATCTAACCAAACATTTTGAACATCATAATACACTTGATTCCATAATTAAGTAACAACCAAAGATAGGCAAGCCTACTAGCATACGTCTCATGATCTAGTTTACTAGTTCATGTAACACACACTTACGTTGTGTATATTTGAATACCATGGTTTAGGCTTGCTTGAGGAACGACACCACTAGGCGCATTCCACGTACTTGATCAGCCCCTATCACCCTCCAATCAAGTGAGTCATAGCCCCCTTTCAAACTATTTTATATGTTTAACTTTCGGGGTGAAAAGCATGATAAGTGAAGTTATTATATATATATATATATATATGAAGTGTTTCTTGAAAAAAAGTTTGATATATGAAATGACTCCTGATAAGTATGATTATGATATGAAGTTATAACGTATGTTCCAAGTGATAATTGTTATATGATGAACTTGAGTTCTGTCAACCCGTTTTCTTTTCGGTACACTACTATTTACTCCTAAGGGAGGCCTGTAGTTAGATAGTTGCGCAACTAGGAGTCGTCCACCCATCCAGAGTGTAACGGTGGAAGGTTGGTTGCCTTCGTGATGACCATCACTTCCAATCCGACCATTAGGGTGTTCTAGCTACGTAAGTTTAATCGGTCGTCCTTATGACATGACCCCAAGTATAAGTAAGGCACTTGATTGACAGCTTGTGCAAAGATAAGAAGTATTATAAAGCTTGGACTTGAAAATGGTAGTAGTAGTGGCTCAAGTATTTATTCACCAAAAAACTATTTAAGTTTTGCCCTCGTGGTTAAAAGAAATTGAAGTTGAAATGATTGGATATTAAGATTTGAACATACGTTTTTGGAAAAGAATATTCGTAAAGATATTTGAAGGTCCTTCTTGGTGGTTCTTTATTTTTGATCATAATTGGTATATTAATATGTATATGTTGCTAGTTAAAAACCTGTGAACTCACTCAACTCTCGTAGTTGACACTTTTTCTTCATGCTTTTCAGGTTTAGAGTAGTAGGTTTGCTAATGGACCGCCTCTGGATGTTGTAACTGTTTGATGTTTGAAGGCTTGTAATGCAAACAAGTATCTTTTTAATTCGGATTTGGATTTATGTAATGGTTTTAAACAATTGAATTTGAACTATGTAATCGGTTATTTTGGGATGATTTTAAGACTTTAATTATGATGTTTTCCATTTAAATCTTTTGTACCATGTCGTTCTGTGGCATCTCGTGTTTCCGCCGTAGTCGGGGTGTTACAATGATAACTAAGGATGAGGAGCTAAATATAAAGTTTAGCATGTGTAAGGACTTATAGTATAAATACTCCTCATTCCATAGGCATCATATATATACATGTACATATAGTTATTTCAAAAAAAACCTTCATAATTTCCTTACACCTCTGTCCGTATCAAAACACACACACACACATACTCTCTCTCAATACACACACTAAACACACCAAGAACACATACACGTAAAACCGCCATTGTTGATATCGAATCTAGAGCAGAAATCGTGTTATTACATATGGTATCAGAGCAAAACATCACTTTGATATCGATCCATAACTGATTTTGATCTCAATTTCATCAAAAATCAAATTCAAAAACCGTTTTTTTATACCGTCCCCTGTTTCATCATTTTTCATTGTTTAAATCACATAAAATCATCAATTTTTGTTCAAAATTAGATTCCTTATAGCTTAAAACATAATCCTGTTAAGTTTCAAGTTTCAATTCGAAATAGAACTCGAGATTGAATTTTTAGATGTTGGCGCTCAAATTTTGGAATTTGATTCTATTGTGTTTTTAGCTGAATTTTGTTCAACGATTTGTTGCGGACGTGAAAACAAACGTTTTGCAAGTAATTTCACGTTCGAACTCCAAATAATTCGAAAGATATTGAAGTTAAAAGTCGTTAATGGAGTTTCTAAAAATGTGTTGTTATCTGATGAAGAAGATGATGCCAGAACGATCTTCATTAGGACGATCTTCTTAGTGCCTGATTATCCATTTTTCATACTTTGTGTGTTGTGGCTTGTAGGACGATCTTCACAAAATCGTTCTAGCAAGTGGTTGTGGTGTGAAGAGTTTGATTGTGGCTAACTAATCCGAAAGGATAGGTTTTAGTCAATTCAAAGTGTTTATACTTTGAAAATTAAGGCAGATAACTAAAACAATCTTGCCAAGATCGTCTCAGTTACCTGACTCTAGGACGATCTTGCCCAAGATCGTCTCAGTGTCTGTTAAAAGTTGGTGTGTTTTGGCTGTTTAATCGAAGTTGTTGTGATTGGGAATCACACACTTCTTGGGTAACTGATCATTCTAGATTGGTTTTGCTCAAATTCATTCCTTCCAAATTCATACTGAAACTTTGTCAAATTTTTCAAAAATACTTAGGAAAAGACAGGTTCGGCGTTAGAATGAAGGAATAGTCGTTCGTGACGTCAATTACGCACTCTCAACACACTCGTGTTAGTTTTCTAGAATCCTAAACATTTTACTTTCAATATCACATGTAATTCAAGAGATTGAGCATTATGTCTGAAAAGTGAACATTATCATCAATATCAATCATTCAACACAGAGTAATATTACAATAGAATCTTCGTTTCATGAAAGATAGTTTGCAAGATGAATACTACAACCATTTCAACTTAAATGAAAATTTTTAATTCCGATTACTTTTCGACAGCCAAAGTGTGGTTCGGATCTAACACCTACATCCGTTGCACTAGCGGTGTATGTATATAGGGTGTACCAGCGGCTAACCCTCCACACCTCTAGTACATCTAATGCAAGGTCGGCTCACGGTACTGACATGCTCCCTATATATTGGCAAAGGTATGTATACAGGGTGTACCAGCGGCTAACCCTCCACCCGACCAATACCTATTGAACATGCCAGAGTTGCTACCACACTCTAAGCATCTAAGGCACGATCCATGTTGCCATCAAGTCCATAGAAAATATACCACACGCGAAAAGTTGATCAGGTTTTTCTGTGATGATATATCGCCATACTTCCTTGCTAATAACACTTCATATCGCTAACTTATTATTATTATTTAAATTTAACACATCTCATAGATCGAATACCAATAGCATGAGTACACGTGGCAAGGTAGCATGGTTCTAGGATCTGCGCATGAATGGGTATAATAGCATGAATATCGCAGATATAGATAAAATCCATAGAGTTTGAATGCACATATAATTCCTATCATGCATGCTACGTGCGGTTCCTAAGTTATAGTCTAGGCAAACCACCTAATTCACTATAATCACGGCTCTGATACCAATCTGTAACACCCCGACAGCGGCGGAAAACTCGGGATGTAAGATAAAGCACACGCGCACATGGATGTTACATAGGAATACTAAATGAGTGCTTAAAATAAACATAAATAGTCAATTTCATAACCAAACAAGCATAGTAGTAGTTATTACACACAAGTTCAACAAAGATGATCAAATCAAGTACGAAAAGTCCCACGCAGGGGATACGATTGGGCATATTGCCACCAACCACAAAGTACAAGCATGCAAACTCCAACCCTAAATCCTGAAGTCTGCTAATAGTCCCATGCTACCACTCCTAGCCACGATTAGCCTGATTACCTGAAAGGAATACTTAAAAGAGTCAACACAAAGGTTGGTGAGTTCGTAGGTTTGAGTATAAACAAGTAGTATAAAAGCATTTTATGCCGTCAATAGATCTCAAGTGTAAAGTAGTATGTAGTGGCTAGTGACCAACTTGCACATAAGTAAGCGAGCACACACAATCCTCGATAGGACCGGCTAATAGTACCAATAGAGCACACACAATCCTCAATAGGACCGGCTAATAGTATCAATAGAGCACACACAATCCTCAATAGGACCGGCTAGTAGTATCAAGTAGTCAAATAGCCGAAGAGTAGTAAAAGTAGTTACGGCATGTATAAAAGCATGAGTAGTATTCCTTTCACCCCGAAATAAGAAAAAGGGGCTACGAAGACTCACAGTGATCTGCTACAACGTAGTTATGCGAGCACAGAGTATAAGCACAGATATAGTAAAATATATCTACTCGAATCCAAGTATGTCTTGATGTCAACCTAATCACAAACCATTGAGCATAGATGGATACATGTATTAGTTCTCGTGATTATTTATTCACTAAGTGTCCTTGATGTACTGATGATTTGGTTCACTAAAGATCTTTAAACGTTTGACTCAACAGTGTTTTTCATACACTAGACCCGTAATGAACGTCTTTGAACTCGCACTTTGATAAACAAGATCGAATATGTCTTGATTATACCTTAATTAGGGTTTCCTTGTACATGATAGACTTGGATTACAACTAAGTATAAAATTTGATTTCTACAACTAACGAAGATAGACCTTAAATTCGTAAGGTGTATCTGAACGAAGATAGACCTTAAATTTGTAACGTGTATCGGAACGAAGATAGACCTTAAATTCGTAAGGTGTATCTGAACGAAGATAGACCTTAAATTCGTTTGAGGACTTAAGTTTGTTTGGAGCTTAAGTTCGTTTGCTAAGTTCGTTTTGAAGCTTAACTTCGTTTTGGAAGACTTAAATTCGTTTCTAGGATACTAAATTCGTTTTAAGTGTTTTTAGGACGAATTTGGGACTGTTCAAACAAAAACGAGGGTTTTGAAGATTAAGACATGTTTACGACCCAAATTTGATCACGAAAAGGTTACTAACCACTTTTAGACACAAACCCCACTAACTTTTAACACGATTTTTACACCAAAAATGGACCAAATCATCAAGAACATACACTTGAAAAGTAAACTTTTATTTTGATGAAAATCTCAAAATTTGTTGTGGTTAGCTGAAAATCGATGCTAGAAATATGTTTTGATTATCACAAGGAAGCTAAAAATGCAAGAAATCTTGGTTTAATAACTCAAAATCAAATGATGAATTTTTGTGGGTGAAGATGGTGAATGTATGTGTATGTTTTTAGAGAGAGAGAGTGGTGAGATGGGGAGAAAATGGTGAAGAAGTGGAAAAATGGGGTTTTCTAACCCTTTTATAGTTTTCCCTTAACTAATGATTCTAATAAATGTAGGGTCTAAATGAAACATTTTCGGACTAGAATTTCTTGAATACAATCGCTTACGTCTTGAAACCTAATATTCTTATCACAATAGACCATAGACTCGTCTTATAATTCAAGATTTAAGATTAAATAGACCTTCATGTGAGCACATATTCGAAACTAGAACATATCATGGATTTATTTAAATTATTTCTAAGGCGGTTGTTACAGTATCAGAGCAAAACATCATTTTGATCTCGATCCATAACTGAATTCAATCACAAATCATAAAACAATCACCTTTTAATTCTGTTTTTAATCCTGTTCTTGTTCTTTTTAAAAAATCACTGAAAATTCAAAAATAACCTCTCATATCACATAAAATCACAAATGTTTGTTCACCGTTCGATTCCTCATAGTTAATTACATAATCCTCTCAAGTTTCGTGTTCTAATTCGATCTGGATCAAAAGTTCAGATTTTGAGTTTTTGGCGCTAAAATTTGGGATTTGATTCTGTTGTGTTATAAGCTGAATTGTGTTAATCGGATCGTTGCTAAGGTGAAAACAAACTGTTTGCAAGTGGTTTCATGTTCCAATTCTCAGAAAATCAAAAGATATTGAAGTTTTAAAAATCGTCAATGGAGTTGTTCATGTTCAGAGGTTGAAGACGACATTGTGAAGCTAAAACGATCTTATTTAGATCGTTTCAGTTTTTTTTCTTTCATACTTACATTTCAGTGTTGTGCCTTGTAAAACGATACAATTTAGATCGTTTTGACAAGTGTGGTTGTGGTGTGAAGAGTTGATTGTGGCTAACTGATCCTTTGGATTGGTTTTGGTCAATTCAATTTCTTGAAAATAATCAAGTTTTGGTGAAATTCTGTGAAGAAATCCAAAACGATCTCTTTTAGATCGTTTCAGACTTTGAAAAATCAAAACGATCTCTTTTAGATCGTTTCAGTTTTGGTGAATCCAAAACGATCTCTTTTAGATCGTTTCATATTTCACTCAAACAATTCCTGGTTTGATTACTTCTTGGGTAACTGATCTTCGTGATTGGTTTTGCTCAATTCAATTTAGATCGTTTCATTTCCAATCAAAATTTAGACCGTTTCAATTCCTTTATCAATTTAGATCGTTTTCCTATCTTTCCAACTTTAGATCGTTTCATTCTATCTCATTTTAGATCGTTTCATAATTTTTTCAAAAATCAATTCAATTCTCAAATCAATTTCTAATGGCTACTCGTGAAGCGTTGGCTCTGGGTACTGATACAAGACCTCCAGTTCTTTATCGTGGTAACTATGGACTTTGGAAGAAAAGGTTCATGGATTATGTGGAACGTCAGACTAATGGTCACATGCTTAAGGATTCAATCATGAATGGACTTGCTATGCATCGTCATCCTACTACCGGTGCTATTTTGACTCCTGATCTTTTGAATGCCGAACAAAGAGATCGTACTGCTGCTGATAACAGAGCTACGTCATGCTTGTATCAAGCACTTCCTGATGAGATCTATGGCTCAGTTGATTCTTATGACACAGCAAAGGAGATTTGGGATGAAGTTGCTAGACAAATCGAAGGTGCTGATGTATCCTCAACAATTCGACTGACAAATGTCTTAACTG
This sequence comes from Erigeron canadensis, assembly GCF_010389155.1. Classification (NCBI taxonomy): domain Eukaryota; kingdom Viridiplantae; phylum Streptophyta; class Magnoliopsida; order Asterales; family Asteraceae; genus Erigeron; species Erigeron canadensis. The sequence goes on along the minus strand of NC_057768.1, from coordinate 17,703,121 downwards.
AGTTTGACAATTTTCAGAAATCATCAAATGAATCTCTCGAGTCCATGTACTACAGATTTTGCAATGTAATCAATGAGCTGAGAAAGAACAAGGTCAAGAAAACTGAAATTGAGCTGAACATCAAATTCCTCAAAGCACTTGGTCCCGAGTGGGAAGATTATGGAACTCAAATCAAGCAACATCAAGATCTGACCAAATTCACCATTCATACTCTTTATGAATCTTTCAAGTTGAATGAGCATCAAGTTCTAAGCAAATATTCATTCAACAAAGTGCCAGAAGTTGTATCTACTGATCCTTTGGCATTGGTTGTTGAAAGAAATGTTTCTGAGGCTCTTAAAAGACAAATGACTGTTGTTTCTTCGTCTGATGAGGAGGGAGAAGATTTCTTGGCTCCAAGAGATGGTGTTCTTGATGAATTCTACCAAGCTCTTGCCGCTGTGACTAAGCATTTCAAGAAAAAGTATTTCAAAGCGAGGCCAACTAACAACAATCTTCGTACTTCATCAACAAGTGCATTTCCAAAGAAGGAACAATATCATCACAAGAGTTTTGAACAAGGTGAAACAAGTGGTTCCAAGAATGGAGATAAGAAAGCAGAAACTGAGAAACAAATCGTGGAGAAAGGAAAAACATCTGACAAAAAGTGTTACAACTGTGGAGTTCCTGGTCATTTTGCTGTGGATTGCAAGCTGCCTCGCAAGAAGAATTATGAATACTACAAGCAGAAGATGCTATTGGCAAAGCAAATTGAAGCCGGTCAAGCCTTGATTGCTGAAGATGACAAGTGGCTTTTGCTGACTGATGATGAAGATGAAGATCTGTCTGCAAATGTATGTTTCATGGCAAGGTTGAGCAAAGACAAAGTGTTGGAGACTGACAGCATTGACGAGGAATATCCCGATGATGAGGTAAATCTCGACTCTACTTTTTCATCAATTAAGGATAAAGAGTTTTGTAGAATTGCCTTATCAAACTTGACGAATCATTACACTTCTTTAGCCAACAAAAACACGAAATTGAAAAATAGCATTTTATTTTCAAAAAAGGAGTATACAAAACTTCTTGAAGAAAATTCTAAACTACTTTTTCAGTATGATGCTATGAAACAAGAATTCAAAATTATAAAGAACAAATGTTGGTTAAAGAATGTGAGATGAATGCGTCTCCTGATTTTAAGTTATTGGAAAAGTGCCATAATTTAGAAAAGACCATTCTTGATCTTGAAAATGTCAATCAAGATCTTGAAGTTCAAAAGACCAATGAATGGCTTCGGGCAAATGCAAGACAAATGGATGTTGATATTCTGAATAAGAAGCTTCAAGAATCTACACCAAAAACAATTGAACTCGAAAGAAAAGTTTCTGATTTAAATCATAATTGTTTTTTAAATGGCATTGAGATTGAAAACCTTGAAAGACAAAATGAGGAACATAAAAAGAATATACTTTTCTATCAAGAAAAGTTTTACAAAGTTGAACAAAATCCTCTTTTGGATTTCACTGCCTATTTCAATAAATCAAAGATTGATAGATTGGAACTTCTTCTTGGGTTGGGTTTTGAGAATATCACTCCATTGCAAAAAGCAAAAGAAGAAATTATACCTTTGTATGATGAGAAATTTTTGAGACTTGGTATGGTACAACAATTCATTCGTCCTTTGAATGACGAATTTGAGACTGATGAAGTTGAGAAGATTCAAAAGAATAAATTTTTGGTTAATTATGATGCTATCAATACTTCTTATGAAACGAAAAATTCAACAATCTTTGAATTAGAAGAGATTGCGTCTAATTTTCAAAACCAAGAATTTGTCATTTCTCTACCAAAACCAACTAAATTGTATATTCCATCCACATTTTTGGAAAAACAAATAGAAGGTTTACAACAAACAGTGGAATCTCAACAAAAACTCATTCATAATCTACAGTCTCAAAGTCCGAATTCAAAGAATGAATCAGTTGTTGTTGATATCAAGAAAGTTTGTATGAATGTTTCTACCCAAACTGATTTCAGTCTCTTAGTAGACCATTTCACTCAGACTACTTGTGATTCATCTACAAGTTCATCCACCCAGACCGTGACTGACTGTTCTGCATGTACTTGTCAAACTACCGCTACTTCTATAGCTGCAAATTATGTGCAATATGATTTTTCTGATGAAGATCTTGCGCATAACTTAGTTTTGATATGGTACTTTTATAGATTTTTCACATACGAAAATCTTGATGAGCTAGTTGTTCACCCTAAGCTTTGTGCTAGTATAGGTGTTGATACTTCTACTCAATTTTCTTGTGAAACCAAGGATGTTTCAGTCCAATTCGACTTTATTCCTGAGACTACCCGTGGTATGATGTTGGACAACAAGATTCCTGATAAATCTACATTTTCGAATGAATTCACCAAAGATGATTTTGATAAATTCATGGAGGGAGAATATTTTTTTGACTCAGAAACTGAGAAAAAGATTGAATCTATCAAAATCATAAATTTTGAAAAAGAAATAAAAGGAGAATCTCAAAAACTAAAATCAGTGTCCAAAGCTCCAACATCATATTACTTCCAAGAACGAGTTAAACCAAAACTCGTCAAGGCTGAACAAAAGAGTTCTACCTCTTCTGTCAAGACTGAACAAAAGAGTCCTAACCCTCCAAAACCTGACAAACATGTTAAAAAGAAACAAGCTGAGACCTCACCAAAACCAAGGTATCACAAAGTGAAACTTCCAAATGACAATCCAAATGCTTCTTTGTCTAACTCTCAATCTAGTTCAATTTTTGAAGTACCTAAGTCTAGCTCCGTTTTGCTAACTAGAGATACTTCAAATGGTGTAACTAGATATAGGGATAGATATGGATGGTTTTCAATTGCCAAACCTAAGAAACAAGAAGTTTCCTCAAACCTAAAAGAGACAAAAAAGATGAATGAGTTTAAAACTCCTCGTTCTAATCTTCTAAGTGTCAATTCAACAGGTGGAAAGACCAAATGGGTTCCTAAGTCATTAGAACCTAAGATCAATTTTAAGCAATTGTCTGTTGAGGAAAATAAGAAGAGGAGGAGGAGAAAGAGTGTTGGTAACAGAAAGAAAAGAGTTTCTATTGATTTAAACAATTCATCTTTAGTGAACAATGTTAATAAATCCAAGGCTATGCCTTGTGGGGCTGTAAACAATGATAATGATCGTGCTTGCTTGAATGCTGTTAAACATGTTACTTTTAATTCAAATGTGAATGTGCGTACTTTTTATACGAATGTGCTTATTGATGGTGTGCTTGTTAATGCTCATATTGATTCTAAAGCATGTTTGTATGCATATCCTAAGTTATACTCCCTGCCTGTGTTAACTAACCACAAAGGACCCGTCTTTAAGTGGGTACCTAAAGTTGGTTAAAATTTTTGATTGCAGTAAATAACCATCTGTCTATGGATACTCGATTCTGGGTGTTCAAAACACATGACTGGCAATAAATCATTGCTCAAGAATTTTGTTGAAAGGTTCATGGGAACTGTTCGTTTCGGAAACAACAATTTTGCTCCAATTCTAGGTTATGGAGATATTGAAAGAAACGGAATTGTCATTAAGAAAGTCCATTATGTTGAAGGTCTGAGTCATAACTTGTTCAGTGTTGGACAGTTTTGTGACACAACCTTCAAGTTCTTTTTCGACAATCTCTATGCAAAGTCCAAACTCTAGATGGAATTGATATCCTATGCGGAGATCGTGAAGATAATCTTTTCACAATTAATCTTGATGATAACCAACCAACTGATAATATCTGTCTTGTTTCAAAAGCTACTTCGAAAAATTCTTGGTTGTGGCATAGAAGGCTTTCTCACTTGAATTATCAAACCATCAATGCTTTAGTCAACAAGCAACTTGTTGTAGGCTTGCCTGACTACAAGTATGAGAGTGAGCATGTCTGTCTTTCTTGTGCAGTTGGGAAGATCAAGAGAACTTCTCATACACCAAAGAAAATTCCACATACTTTGGCACCTCTTCATTTGCTTCACATGGATCTTTGTGGGCCTATGAAAGTACAAAGCAGAAACGGGAAGAGATATATTCTGGTTATCGTTGATGATTATTCAAGATACACTTGGGTCAAGTTTCTTGCTTCAAAAGATGAAACAACTCAAAGTTTGATCGATTTCATCACTTCCACTCAAGTGAATCTTCAACTTCCAGTCCGTTATATCCGTTCGGATAACGGTACAGAGTTCAAAAATGCCATCTTTGATGAATTTTGCAAATCAAAAGGCATTACTCACCAATTCTCTGCTGCTCATACCCCGCAACAAAATGGTGTCGTTGAAAGGAGAAACCGTACGCTGGTAGAAGCGCAAGGACAATGCTTGCTTATTCCAAGTTACCATCAAATATGTGGGCTGAAGCTGTTGACACTGCCTGTCACACTCAAAATCGGTCCATCATCAATCAGCGTCATGAGAAGACTCCTTATGAGGTTATTAACAAACGCAAACCCAACATCAATTACTTTCATATTTTTGGGTGTGTCTGTTATACCTTGAATGATCGACAAAATGTAGGAAAGTTTGAAAGGAAAGGTGACGAAGGTTACTTTGTTGGTTACTCAAAGACATCGATTGCATATCGCATCTTTAATCGTCGAACAAACACGATTCAAGAAACCATGAATGTTTGGTTTGATGAGATGTCTGGCATGATATTTGAACAAGAAAGTTTGCTACCAACAATCTGTGATCCAAGTACTTCAAGTGCTTCCTCAAGGACGTCTAGCTTAGCTTCAAAGTTCAAGAAATATCCAACTCCAACAAGTGAAGAGCTAGATATTCTTTTCGAAGAATTCTACAATTCAAAACCGATTCAAGAAAAGGAACCTCAAGTTTGAACCAATTCCAAACAATGATCCTATTCAAACAAATGAACCAGTTCCTGATAACAATCGTGAATCATCTTCAAATTCTTCAGAGCATGAAGAATCATCTTCAAGTGATATTTATTCTCAAAAGAATGTTCAAGAACAACCTTCTCAAATCACCCAAACAACAAATCCATCAAATACTCCAAATGTGTATGTACCACTGGATTTTCATCATCCAAATTTTGAGGAAAGAGTTCTTCCGAGCTATGATTCCATTTTTCAACAGAACTCTGGATTTAATGATGATAATGTTGACATTCATCAACAAGATCCTCTTTCTCATGACAACAAGTGGTCGCGTATGCGCAAAGATCATCCTACAGAACAGATCATCGGAGATCCACAAGCTGGTGTTTCTACCCGTACTACAGTCAATGAGTGTCTTATTGCACTTTCATTGAGTAACATTGAACCTAAAACTGTCTCTGAAGCTCTTAGTGATCCAGAATGGGTTAAAGCAATGCAAGATGAATTAGCTCAGTTTGTGAGACTGAAGGTATGGAGATTGGTTCCAAATCCAAGGAAAGAAGAACCAATTCGCACCAAGTGGATTTTGAAGAACAAGAAGGATGAAAATGGAGTTGTAGTAAGGAACAAAGCTAGATTGGTTGCAAAGGGTTACTGCCAACAACCTGGTGTGGATTTCGATGAAACTTTCGCTCCTGTTGCAAGAATGGAGGCCATTCGTATATTCTTAGCTTATGCCGCATTCAGAAACTTCACAGTGTTTCAAATGGATGTGAAGACAACGTTCTTGAATGGAGAACTCAAAGAAGAAGTTTACGTGTAGCAACCTGAAGGTTTTGTTGATCCTAAGAAGCAAAACCATGTCTACAAGTTAGACAAGGCTCTCTATGGTTTAAAAGCAGGCACCCCGAGCATGGTATGATTCCTTAACTATTTTCTTACTCAAAGGAGGCTTTACCAAAGGCACTATTGACCCTACCCTGTTTATTCGTAAGCAAGGTAAGCATGTTTTACTTGTCCAAATATATGTTGATGACATTATTTTTGGGTCAACCAGTCAAACTTTTTGCCGAAACTTTTCATCTCTAATGGTCAATCATTTTGAAATGAGCATGATTGGCGAAATGAATTATTTTTTGGGTTTACAAATCAAACAATTACCAACTGGTATTTTTATATCACAAGGTAAGTACATAAAGGATATGTTGAAAAAGTTTGATATGACTACATGTTCTTCAATTTCAACCCCAATGGCTGCCCGTACAAACATTAATGCTGATAAAAATGGGAAACCATTTGACCAAAAGAGGTATAGAAACATGATTGGTTCGTTGTTGTACCTTACAGCATCTCGCCCAGATATAATGTTTGCAACATGTATGTGTGCTAGGTATCAAGCCGCTCCGACTGATTTACATTACCAAGCTGTTCGTTATCTGAAGGGTACACCTAATCTTGGTCTCTGGTATCCAAGGGATACTGGATTCAATTTAACTGCCCATTCAGATGCAGATCATGCAGGTTGTAAGCTTGATCGCAAGAGCACATCTGGTACTTTACAATTCTTAGGGGATAAGATTGTAAGTTGGTCATCCAAGAAGCAAAATTGTGTATCACTGTCAACAGCGGAAGCTGAATATGTGGCTGCTGCTAGTTGCTGTGCTCAAGTGTTATGGATGAAAACACAACTTACCGATTATGGTCTGAAATATGATCGTGTCCCTATCTATTGTGATTCTCAAAGTGCCATTGCAATTGCTGTCAACTCAGTCAATCACTCACGCTCAAAGCACATTGATGTGAGATATCATTTTCTCAAAGATCATGTTGAGAAAGGTGACATCGAACTCTACTTCGTGGGAACTGGCTACCAACTCGCTGATTTGTTCACAAAACCACTAGACGAAAAGAGGTTTAATTTCTTAATCTCTAAACTTGGTATGCTAAATCTTGATCCTTGATTCACTTTACCATGGAAGGAATTATTGATTCATTTTTTCGAAAATTATAAAAATTTGAAAAGACAAAAATCTAATACAAAAATATAAAATTTTGAAAAATAACAAAAAGATTTTCTTTATTTTTTTTTCGTTTCTTCTTCTATTTCATACTGGCTTGCATATATTCTGTATGCAACCCGTTCTTCATTGAACTATTTATTTCAAAATGGCTTATGCACACTCAGTGTATAACCCGTGCTTATTTGTGTTATTTATTTCATAATGGCTTGCATATACTCTGTATGCAACCCGGTTTTAAAAAGAAAAATTATTTATGTTTCAAAGTTAAAATTAATTCATGTTGTTATACATATAAATTGATATAAGATAACGCGGAATTGAACGCCTTTGTGTACTTCAAGTGGTCTTATATGAATGTATATGTGTAATATATTGGATTTTCATCTTGATAACCTGAGTATCACAAGATGTTGATTGCAATTTTGTTGCATCTGTTTCAAAAACTCTCAATTGTTGATATGAGAAGCAAAGGATTGAACGCCTTTGTGTACTCCTGAGTTGTCTCATCTTGAACAATTGATTGAGTTCACTTTTCATAAAACCTGTTTTGATTTCACACAAATCATTTTTGCTCCACCTTTTCTATGAAAATCTTTTTGATCTATCTTTGCATAGATTAAGGGGGAGTTTGTGATTTCAAAACTCTTTCAAACTCCAAATGTGTTTTTTAAACATTTTTTTTCACATTTGATGTTTTTTTTCAAAATATTTTCTTCAAAGGAAGTTCGGTGTTTAGTTTGCACATGAGCGACTAGGTTTTTCTCAAAATTCTACTCCATGAATTTCATCATCGCCGATGAGTTCTAACCCCGGAGTTTTCACTTCTTTCAGTAGATAGTGAGGGTATTTTTGAGTGATGATGAATTCGTGCAACTAAGTTGGAGGGAGTACAGTCGAAAAGTGAGAGGTTATGGTGATAATGTTGTGAGAAAAGGGTTAAAAGACTTGATTCCCTTCTCTAAAATTCTCAAATCGCCGGGTAAAACACATTTCTATCGGATGTCATTTGTTGATATCTCGATATTGAAGAAGCCTTCATGGACCCAGTGAAGCGATGCACATCTTTACCTAACCACTCAAGTGTTTCTTAACAAATGCTTGTTTTATTTCTCACGGAGATTTTCTCATTTCTATTGACTCTTCATTTGGAAGACGTTAATATTGAAAAAGGGTGACACTCTGCTCCAGTCCCCGACTTCATTTGATCACTTTGTGTCTAGAGCTCTCGTGATTGATCATTAATTTGATCGTTATTCATTCTTTAGGACACATTTGCGTCATATCTTTGTCATATACATGCTTATCTTTGTGATATAGCCGGAACATTTGTAGTGATATCTTAATTGATATTTCATGATGATCAAATGGAAATCCTACCATTGCTAACATCATTTCCCACTTTGAACGTAGGTCACATAATTGCATTTGTGTAATTATTAAGTTAACAAGAAGTCTATTGTGACCTTGGATTTTTTTCTAAAAGTCTTTAAGGATAGTAGAACATGGTTATCGAACGCTTAGGTGACACTGACCATGGTTTACATTCTTTGAAGCAATCTTGAGGTTGGAAAGCCAAAAGACCAAACTATGTTAGGGGTTTGCTTTGTGCATTTCTCAATGATACATAGGAAATCCGATAAATGGTATACATTTCTTTCGGTCATTTCATTAATCCTTTCGATTTTTGAATGCAAACGGATCATTCTTATCCGGTTTCTTTTCTCATCACCCCAACACAGAAAACACCAACACCATAATCAAATGCTTATACCAACAACTTCAACCTTACATTTTAGTCACCCATAGGGTTATTTGGGTTGGATTAATGGTTTGGGTTGATGAGTTGTTAGTTCATATATCTTTGTGTAAACACCATTGAGCTATGGTTCTTCTGATTTCTTTTGACATTCTATTCAATCAATGTTTGCATAATGACATTGGTTCTCAACATTGTCATTATAAGGGGGAGAAAAAGTATGATTGATTTTTGATTGGGGAAGAAATTAGAATGATTTTAAGGATAAGAAGATCAAGATCAATAATGAAAGGATGCTCACTCAAGATGTTACAAAAAGTTCAAAAATGCTCCAATCAAAGACTGTGATTACTCATGAATTGAGGAGGAGCATGATTACTTTCATAAAAGAATTTCCAAAACATTATTGAAATGTTTACTCTTAAAAGTGTTCAAGACGATGTGACAAAGATCAAAGCCTCAAAGGACAAAAGGTTGAAGATTCAAGACAAAAGAAGAAAAGCTTCAAAAAGAGTCTTCATCAAATTAAAGATCTTCAAGTCATACAACAACACTTTACCAAAAGCTACATTGCACACATCAAGGGGGATAGTACATATTTCTGAGAATTCATTCCAAGACTTCAAAGAAAAGACTTCAAATTCGAAGATTGAAGAATTCAAGACAAGTTCATACCTTCCGCATTTCAAAAGACAACTCTGATCTTTTTAATACACACACACTCATCATTCTCTGTTCAAAAAGAACATTGAGAATCAACAAATGATTTAACTTCAAGAAGTCCAAGACCAAGACTGAATCAAGTTCTTCAAAGACAATGAGAAAGCTTTGAAGACTTGTTTCAACACACCAATTGTCTTCACCACCGGGATCATCAAATTCATTCCTACAAGACAAAACAACACGTACTTCAGACCTTACAATATATCACTAAGGGGGAGAATGTTAGAAATCCAAAAATAGTGATACATTGTAATTTAAGTTATGGACTTACTTGTTGTTAAGTCATGTGTTGATGATTTCTAAGGTTGAGGGGCTAATTGTGATAATTAGCATAGTTGATTTGTTTAGACTATAAATAGCCCTCAATTCCTTAGAAATCATAACTTTGGCATAACCTTGATACAATTTTCATACCATTACATCTGAAAAACACACACTTGATCCCAATTCTCTCTCAACACACATACAAACACCAAGAACACAAAGTCACACTAAACCACCATTGTTGATGTGAATTCGAGTGATAAAATCGTGTTGTAACAACCCTGTTCATTCGTAAACAAGGTAAACATGTTCTTTTTGTCCAAATATATGTTGATGACATTATCTTTGGGTCAACCAGTCAAACATTTTGCCGAAACTTTTCATCTTTAATGGTTAATCATTTTGAAATGAGTATGATTGGGGAAATGAACTACTTTTTGGGTCTTCAAATCAAACAATTACCAAATGGTATTTTTATATCACAAGGTAAATACATAAGTGATATGTTGAAAAAGTTTGATATGACTTCATGTTCTTCAATTTTAACCCCAATGGCTGCTCATACAAACATTAATGCTGATAAAAATGGGAAACCATTTGACCAAAAGAGATATAGAAGCATGGTTGGTTCATTGTTGTATCTTACAGCATCTCGCCCAGGTATAATGTTTGCAACATATATGTGTGCTAGGTATCAAGCTGCAACATCTGAAGGGTACACCCAATTTAGGTCTCTGGTATCCAAGGGATACTGGATTCAATCTAACTGCCTATTCAGATGCAGATCATGCAGGTTGTAAGCTTGATCGCAAGAGCACTTCCAGTACTTTACAATTTTTGGGTGATAAAATTGTGAGTTGGTCTTCCAAGAAACAGAATTGTGTGTCACTATCAACAGCTGAAGCTGAATATGTGGCTGCGGCTAGTTGTTGTGCTCAAGTACTATGGATGAAGACTCAACTTACAAATTATGGTCTGAAATATGATCATATCCCTATCTATTGTGATTCTCAAAGTGTCATTGCTATTGCAGTCAACTCAGTAAACCACTCTCGATCAAAGCATATAGATGTGAGATATCATTTTCTCAAAGATTATATTGAGAAAGGTGACATCGAGCTCTACTTTCTGGGAACTGACTATCAGCTTGCAGATTTGTTCACCAAACCATTGGACGAAAAGAGGTTTAATTTTTTTATCTCCAAGCTTGGCATGTTAAATCTTGAACCTTAACTTATTTTGTTCTTGATACATTCTTAAAAAACAAAATACAAAATTTGAAAAGACAAAAAATCAAATACAAAAATATAAAATTTTGAAAAATAACAAAAAGATTTTCTTTATTTTTTTTCTTTTTCAAGTGACTTACATATACTATGTATGTAACCCGGGCTTCATAGTTTTATTTATATCTTAGTGGTTTACATATACTCTGTATGTAACTCGTGCTTAAATGATTTATTTATTACTTTATGGCTTATACATACTCTGTGTATAACCCGTACTTCATGGTTTTATTTATTTCCAAAAGAGGCTTTCATGATTTCTTTTGAAGACCCTGGGCAAAAATTATTTTTCCCGCCAAAAGAATTTGTTACTCTCTATTATTAAACAAATTTTTTTCAAAACTCTCAATTGTTGATATGAGAAGCGAATGATCGAACGCCTTTGTGTACTCCCTAGTTGTCTCATCTTGAACACTTCATTGAGTTAAAAATTTTTTTTTCTTAAAGTGTTTATTTGCATCCAACTTGTTGATGTAAGATGCGACGGATCGAACGCCTTTGTGTACTCCCTAGTATTCTTACTATGAACATTGTTGTTGAAGCAAAAATTTTGTGTTTCCAAAAATTTTTCTTGTTCACTTTAGACTCTCAAATTTTTTGTATATATCACAACAAAGATTTTTTTTGATTTCACAAAAACCAATTTTTGCTCTACCTTTCTATGAAAAACATTTTGATATACCTTTGCATAGATTAAGGGGGAGTTTGTGATTTCAAAAATTTCAAAACTTCAAATGTGTTTTTCAAATCTTTTCATACACACGTTTGATGATTTTCAAATGACTTCTCATCAGTTGAAGTTCGTTGATTAGTTTGCACTTGAGCGATTTGTTCACTCCATGAACTTCATCATCACCGATGAGTTCTAACCCCGGAGTATTCAATTCTTTCATTAGATTGTAAGGATATTTTGAGTGATGATAATTTCGTGCAAATAGGATGGAGGGAGTAAAGTCGAAAAGTGAGAGGTTATGGTGATATGTTGTGAGAAAAGGGTTAAAACAAATGATACCTGTAACAACCCTCAATTTCCGACTAGGACAACTTAGTTATAATCATCTAGGTATCTATCCCTAGAAGTTTATTAAGAGTATTGCCTTCGAGACATTTAGGGCATAGTGATAATTGCCCTCTAGTACAGTGAAATGCCTTAGAAATGCCATAAACAAAACTATAATCATTCAAGACAATCTCATACTATAATTAGTTCTAATTGAACTTGACAAAATGTCAATGAACCAAAAATTTTAATTCGAGAAGTTAAGTTAAATAAATAATAAACTAAGACTCACAAGTTGGGATAACAAGATAATTATTCGTAAATGTCCAACAATTCAAACACCAAGTTAATTAAAGTACATATGAGCACAAAAATATAATGACTATCTCCAAAAATTTAATTTATAAATCTTATGCATAGAAAAGAGTTGAATAATAATAAGTAATATATGTATGTCTAATAAAAATGCAAAGATTATAAATAAAGAGTTAAATAACAATTTGAGACACGAAAACTATATATACATACATATATATACACGACACACATATATAACACTTGGACCCAATTAACTAATTATATGAACAAATAATTACTTGATCCACCTATAAATCAAATACCCATCTAAATATATACATACACATGTATACTTACACTATATTTAACAAAAGAAGAAATTTATGTGTTTTGCTACAACACACACACACACCCACGGCACATACACACCACACATACACTCACACAATTTGAATTCTTACTACATTTTTATCCTTGAAACTCCCTAGACCCATGCTTGATAAACTCCCAAGACATATGTTCCCCCACACTCTTTCACTCCCTCACTTCCCTATGCTTTCTCTCTCACATACCTCTCATCTTTCTCTCAAAATTTTCTGCACTTTCTCCTCTCTTCTCCCTCTCCAATTCGGCTCCAATAACCAACAAAAAGGCAAGAAAAATCAATCTAAAGTTATAGTAATAATAAGGGTTTATACTAAATTAATCAAGGGTTGATTCAAGATACATTTAAGGGTTGTTTCAAGACAAGATTAAGGGTTATATGAGGCTTTTATGGGTCACGAAATTTCTGCCCAAAAACACTTTCAAATCCGAGTTCATCAAGGGTATAAATCTTCATCTCTTTGTTTAATCTATCTTGTTCTTACTTATACTCAAAGATCTTTATCAAAAAGGTTATATTTTCTTCATGTTTTCTTTGAAAAACACACTTGATGAAGGCAAGTTGATAGAATCTTCTTCCTCATGCTCATGCATGTCGAAATCTAGAAGAAAGATTCAAGGATTCAACAAGTTTAAGACCCAAAAGTGTTGTTATAGATTAAATAACTTTTAAAGTGATTTTCCTATGAAATATGGTCATATTTTTATATATTTTGATGAATATATTTCTGGAGTTTTTCATAAAAATATGTTTTTAAGTTGATGAATTGAAGATGGATAAAGATTTTTTGTTAATATGATGAGATGATTACATGCATGCTTAGATTTGCACTAGTTTAATTTGATTTTTGATATGGGACTTGAAATGGATCTTTTAAGGATGATTGATGAACTTGAAATTTGATTGAAATCTGCATATTTGATGTTAAGAGACACAAAATAAAGTAATAATTTTGTTAGTGGGAATCTAGAGGTTAAAGCAAGCAAACAAAACCATTGGTGAGTTGATATAACCAATAAACATTCTGACAGAATTGATCTCCTGTCTTAGAACGGGTAAACTGAATATGTGAGGACATTTTCAAGCAAAACTTTCAAAATAAAAGTTGTAGAAAAATGAGTTAAGATTAACCTCCAACTGGAATTACTCAAAAATACTGAACCAAACGAAAGATATGATTTTTCTACTAAAACTGGTCAAAACTGTAATTTTGTATGAATATTTTATAAACTTTAACAATTTGTATCTCCTAATCCATAAAGTTCCAGGAGTTCATACTTGGTGGAAAGTAATTTCAATGTGTTGTGAACTTAAAATAAAATCATGGGATTTTTCTAACAATTATAACATCAAGAACTTTTATAAAACTTCTGATGTCGCAAGCAGTGCCCATTCGGGACAGTTTGCGTTTGGATAATTTTTACGGAGACCAAACATCATCTAAAAATTCACCAAAAATTCACAAAAATACTAGATACATATAAGTCACTGTGTAAAAAAATCATGAAGGTCCAAATAGTTCGGCTTGACCCCAAATTGGTAGCCAACATTTCATAAAAATCTGAATTAAAAACAGAAAATTTGAAAGGAAACTAACCATTTGTATAGTGGGCTAAAAGATACACTAAAGACCATAATGGGCTAACCCGGCCCAAATACTAAACCCATAGAACCATAAATCAGTAGGCCCACTTGGCCCAACAAACCATAAAGCCCAATAACCAATATAACCCATTAAGCACATAACCCAATTAAGGTTAAACCCAATAACTAAATGAAGCCCAAGTCACTTAAAAACTCATCACATTTTGGCCCAATTGATAATGGCCCATAACCCTTAGACGAATTTCATGAGATAAGTGTAATCAAAATAAAACAAAGATAATTAAGTGAGAGTGACATAAGTAATTATGTTAACCAAGCTATATATATTGATATCACAAATGTTAATTCACGCTAAAATCGGTTATACAACAAATAATGAATAAGGATAACATAACTTAAGATGATATTTCTATATGATAACCTAAGATGCCAAGTGAAACCACAAATGAAGCCAAGTTACCAAAAATCTAACAACTTATAACTACGCATGTCATTAAAGTAACCTTTTACACCATCAATCGCTACAACCAAAACAATGCGAATGTTGGCAATATACTTGGATTCCACAACTGATAGCAACATAATGAAAGTGGCATTTCTAAGTTATGGCTTAAGATAGGAACTTACGTGTATTAGTCCTATCGTAGGGATAGTCTTGGCTTGAAATATGATGGAGGAACATAATGGATATATGGTCAAGGAAGCTATAGATGGGAAGTACCCATTTTGGATAGATGAGTATAATATGCGGCATATCAAGGTGAGTCATAGCCCCCTTTCAAACTATTTCATTTGTTCTAACTATCGGGGTGAAAAGCATGATATATAAGCTAAATTGCTTTTATTATTACATATATATATGAAATGATTCTTGATATTATGATTATGAAATGAAATTGTTTCGCATGTTCATTATGATAAATGATTTATATGATGAGCTTGAGTTCTGTCAAACCGCTTTCTTCGGTTCACTACTATTTACTCCGATTATGGAGGCCTGTAGTTAGTTAGTTGCGCAACTAGGTTTCGTCCACCCACCCATTTGTGTAACGGTGGAAGGTTGGTTGCCTTTGTGACAACCTCCACTCCCAGTCCGACCACAGGTGTTCTAGCTACCTTACTTAGGTCGTCTCCATGGCACGACCCCTTTATATTATTATTATTATGGCACTTGATTGACAGCTTGTGCAAGATTTATTTATTTATTATTGGACTTTGAAAAAATGGTAGTAGTGGCTCAAGCATTTACTCATCAAAATTATGTAAATTATGCCTTTGTGGCTAAATGAAATTTGACATTGAATTATGCCTTGTGGTTAAGTGAAATTGATATTAACATTGTTGATAATTGGAAATTGTTTGAACATACGGATTGGGTATCGTCCCTCATATGATATCTTGAAAGACGTTGAAATTGGTGATATTGAAATGATTTTGGTAATCGAATGATTTTGGTATGATATATGAGTAATCGATTTATATACTTTTTCTCTCATGATGATCTGATAAACGAGAACCTGACATTTTACTATGGATTTTTCCAAAGTCTTGATATGACATTAAGGTATACGGAAACTTGATAACATGATATGAAAATTTTGTCGATCATATGGTATGGATATTTCGAAATGTAATAGTAATCAGTTTTTCTAAGTATTAAAATGGTGATGTACCAAGATTTATATAAAAACCTATGCACTCACCAACTACGTTTTCGTAGTTGACACTTTTTCTTCATGCTTTTCAGGAAATAAGCTTAAGCATTGAGGATTTATATGCTTCATGATTATTTGCATTGCCCTTTGGAGTCAAAGATCAAACCTTGTGATAGGCAATGGAATCCGCCTTGATCATTGTAGTATACTACTTCATGTGCTTGTTATTTGTTTCGTGAACTTAATATTCAAGTACGGTGGACGCATTTGTACTTGGAAATTGGTTCACATGCTTGTACTTTTGTAAATTCTTTTATCAAATAAAACTATGGTGAATGTTATTTATAATCCTTTGTTTTGAATACTCGACTGTCTGTACATCTCATTGTTCCGCCTTAGTTGGGGTGTTACAATACCCTTCCCTAAATTTCTTAAATCACCGGGCAAAACACATTTCTATCGGATGTCATTTGTTGATATCTTGATAAAGACTTCATGGACCCAGTGAAGCGATGCACATCTTTACCTAACCACTCAAGTGTTTCTTAACAAATACTTGATTCATTTCTCACGGAGATTTTCACATTTCTATTGACTCTTCATTTGGAAGATGTTGATATTGAAAAAGGGAGACATTCTGCTCCAGTCCCCGACTTCATTTGATCACGTTGTGTCTAGAGCTATCGTGCTTAATCATTCATTTGATCATTTTCATTTTCTTAAGACACATTCGAGTCATATCTTTGTGATATTATTGCTTATCTATGTGATATAGCCGGAACATTTGTAGTGATATCTTAATTGATATTCCACGATGATCAAATGGAAATCCTACCAATACTAACATCTTTTCCAACATTGAACGTAGGTCTCATAATTGTATTTATGTGATTATCGAGTGAACGAGAAGTCTATCAGTGACCTCAGTTATTACCTAAAAGTCTTTAAGGATAATAGATTATGGTTATCGAACGCCTTGGTGACACTGACCATGATTTATATTCTTTGAAGCAATCTCGTGGTTGAAAAGCTGCAAGACCAAACTATGTTAGAACATTGCTTTGTGCATATTTCAATGATACATAGGAAATCTGAAAAATGTTATACATTTCTATCAGTCATTTCATTAATCCTTTTGATTTTTGAACATCTTAACGGATCATTCTTATCCGGTTTTTCCATTTCTCTTCTCACAAACACAAAAACCACCAACACCATTCTATAACGTTTGTACCAACAACTTCAACCTTACATTTTAGTTACCCTTAGGATCCTTTGGGTTGGGCTAATGGTTTGGGTTGATGAGTTGATGCTTGATATTTCTCCATGCAAATCTCGTTTTAACTTGTGATATTTCTTTTAGTATTTAATCAATCAATGTTTGCATAAAGACATTGGTTCCCAACTTTGTCATTATGAGGGGGATAAAACGATTATGAGTGATTGAGAAAAAAAAATTTGAGCTTGATTTGTGCAAACATGGAGTTAGTGAAAAGGCTGTAGTTAGGGATGAAGATAAGAGAGAATATTTAGAGCTAAGGATGTATGGGACTAATGGAAAAACTTGCAATTAATGGAATTTCAGTCAACTGAGCTCAGATTTTCATTGGATTTTAGTCGACTGAGTTCTTGACTTGAAAAAGAAAATCAAAATGATTACAAAGATAAGAATGAGACCAATGATGAGAGGATATTATCTCAAGATGGAACAAATGTTCAAAGATGCTCCAAAATTTTTATACTCATGAATTGAGGGGGCGCATGATCACTTCATAAGAGATTTATCCAAATTTCATTCAAATATTTACTCTCCAAAGTGTTCAAGTAAATTGTAACAAAGATCAAAGCTACGAAAAATTGAAAATTGATTAGAAGAATCAAGACCAAGAATTAAAGCTTCAAAAGAGTTTTCATCAACAGATTTTATTCAAGATCTTCAAGTTGTTCATTTACACTTGTTCAAGAATGGTCCTATGCATACATCATGGGGGAGAGTACAAGTTTTTGATACTTTATTCCAAGAAAACAATTTTCACTCAAGAATCGAAGATTGAAGAACCAACGCCAAGTTTATACCTTCCGCATTTCAAAAGACAACTCTGATTCTTGGTTGAACAATTTTCAAAGATTCAAGACACACTTTTTATTCTCTGTTCAATTAAGAACATTGAGAATTACCTTATGTTTTAACTTCAAGAAGTCCAAGACAAAGATTGATTCAAGCTCTCCAAAGACAATGAGAAAGCTTTGAAAACTTGTTTCATCATACTAATTGTCTTCACCACCGGGCTCATCAACTTCATTTCTACAAGACAAAATAACACGTATTTCATCCATTACAATATATCACTAAAGGGGAGAATGTTAGAAATCCAAAAATAGTGATAAATTGTAATTAAGATTGTGGACTTACTTGTTGTTAAATCATAGATATATGATAACTAAGGATGAGGAGCTAAATATAAAGTTTAGCATATGTAAGGACTTATAGTATAAATACTCCTCATTCCTTAGGCATCATATATATACATGTACATATAACTATTTCAAAAAAAACCTTCATAATTTCCTTACACCTCTGTCCGTATCAAAACAAACACACACATACTCTCTCTCAATACACACACTAAACACACCAAGAACACACACACGTAAAACCGCCATTGTTGAGATCAAATCTAGAGTAGAAATCGTGTTATTACAAGACCCCACCCAGAACAAAGTACACCAAAGTGAAACTTCCGAAAGACTATCCTAATGCTTCTCCATCTAGCTCTTAATCAAGTTCTTTACCTAAGGTATCTAAGTCTAGCTCAGTTTTGCTAATTAGGGATATAGCTAATGGTGCAACTAGATATAGGCATAGATATGGATGGTTTTCTCATGATAAACCAAAGAAACAAGAAGTTTCCTCACCTCCAAAAGACTCTAAAAAGATGAAAGTGTTCAAAACTCCTTGTTCTAATCTTCTTAGTGTCAATTCAACAGGTAGAAAGAGCATAATTAGTGATACTAAATGGGTAGCTAAGTCATTAGTACCTAAGTTCACTAATGTTGAGAAAAAGAAGAAAAGGAGAAGGAGAAAGGCTAGTAGTAAGAAGAAGAATGCTTCCGTTAATTCAAACAATTCATCTTTTAAGTCATATTTGTTAGACAATGTTAATGGTGCCAAGGCCTTGTGTGTTTGTAAACAATGTTAATTCCTGTTCTCGAGTGATTGGTTTAAATGCTTGTAGACATGTTACTTTTAATTCATGTGTGAATGTTCGTACTTTTTATCCAAATGTGCTTTGATGTGCTTGTTAATGCTTATGTTGATTCTAAAGCATGTTTGAATGTAATTCCTAAGTTATATACCCTGCCTGTGTTAACTAACCACAAAGCACCCGTCTTCAAGTGGGTACCTAAAGTCGGTTAAATCTCTTTGATTGCAGGAAATAACCATCTGTGTTTGGATACTCGATTCCGGTTGTTCAAAACACATGACTGGAAATAAAGCTTTGCTCAAGAGTTTTGTTGAACGATTCATGGGAACTGTTCGATTTGGAAACAACAATTTCGCTCCTATATTAGGTTATGGAGACATTGAACGAAATGGAATTGTCATCAAGAAAGTTCATTATGTTGAAGGATTAAGTCATAACTTGTTCAGTGTTGGACAATTCTGTGACAACAATCTTCCAAGTTCTTTTTCGACAATCTCTTTATAAAGTCCAAACTCTAGATGGAGTTGATATTATTTGCGGTGATCGTGATGATAACCTTTTTACCGTCAATCTCGATGATAACCAACCAACCGATAATATTTGTCTCATTTCGAAGGCTACATCAAAGAATTCTTGCTTATGGCATAAAAGGCTTTCTCATCTGAATTTTCAAACTATCAATGCTTTGGTCAACAAGCATCTTGTTGAAGGCTTGCCTGACTATAAGTATGAAGGTGAGCATGTTTGTCCTTCTTGTGCTGTTGGGAAGATTAAGCGAGCTTCTCATAAACCGAAGAAGTCTCCAAATTCTTTAGCACCTCTTCATTTGCTTCACATGGATCTTTGTGGGCCGATGAAAGTACAAAGCCAAAAAGGGAAAAGATACATCTTGGTTATTGTTGATGATTATTCAAGATATACTTGGGTCAAGTTTCTTGCATCCAAAGATGAAACAACTCAGATTTTGATTGATTTCATCACTTCTACTCAAGTAAATCTTTAACTTCCAGTTCGTTACATCCGTTCGGATAACGGAACTGAGTTTAAAAATGCCGTTTTTGATGAGTTTTGTAAATTCAAAGGCATTACTTACCAATTTTCAGTAGTTCGTACCCCTCAACAAAACGGTGTCGTTGAAAGGAGAAATCGAATGCTAGTGGAAGCTGCAAGGACAATGCTTGCTTATTCAAAGTTGTCATCCAATATGTGGGCTGAAGCTGTTGACACTACTTGTCACACTCGGAATTGGTCCATCGTTAATCAACGTTTCGAAAAGACTCCTTATGAGGTTGTTAACAAACGAAAACCCAACATCAACTATTTTCATATATTTGGGTGTGTTTGTTATACTTTGAATGATCGGGAGAATCTTGGAAAATTCGAGAAGAAAGGCGATGAAGGTTACTTTGTTGGTTATTCCAAGACATCAAGTGCCTACCGAATCTACAATCGCCGAACAAATACAATTCAAGAAACAATGAATGTTTGGTTTGATGAGATATCGGGCATGATCTTTGAACAAGAAAGTTTGTTACCAACAAGTAATGATCCAAGTGCTTCAAGTACTTCATCAAGGACTTCTACTTTAGTATCTAAATTCAAGAAGTTTCCAGCTCCAACAAGTGATGAATTAGATATTCTTTTTGAAGAATTATACAATTCCAAACCGATTCATGATGAAGAACCTCGAGTCATCGTTGAACCAATTCTGACAAATAATCCAGTTCCTAACAACAATCATGAATCATCATCAAGTTCTTCTGAGCAAGGTGCTACATCTTCTAGTAGTACTTCTTCATCCTCTTCTAATGATTCTTCTTCAACACCTTCTCCTGATAATTCTTCTCAAGTGAATGTTCAAGAACAACCTACCCACTTTACTCAGACAACAAATCCATTGAACACTCCAAATGTGTATGTGCCACTTGATTTTGATCATCCATCCTATGAGGAAGCAGTTCTACCAAGCTATGATTCCATCTCTCAACAAAATTCAGGTTTTAATGATGATGATGTTAATATTCAACAACAAGATCCTCTTCCTCATGATCGCAAATGGTCACGTATGCTAAAAGATCATCCTGCTGATCAAATTATTGGAGATCCACAAGCCGGAGTAACTACTCGTACTTCAGTAAACGAGTGTCTTGTTGCAATTTCTCTCAGCAACATCGAACCCAAAACTATCTCTGAAGCTCTTCGTGATATAGAGTGGGTTAAGGCAATGCAAGAAGAACTCGCTCAGTTTGAAAGACTAAAAGTATGGAGATTAGTACAAAATCCGAGAAAAGATGAACCAATTGAAGCAAAGTGGATTTTCAAGGACAAAAAGGTGAAAATGGAGTGGTAGTAAGGAATAAAGCTCGACTTGTAGCAAAGGGTTATTGCCAACAACCTGGTGTGGACTTCGATGAAACTTTTCATCCAGTTGCAAGAATGGAGGCCATTCGAATTTTCTTAGCTTATGCCGCATTCCGAAACTTCATTGTGTTTCAAATGGATGTGAAGACTGTTTTCTTGAAAGGTGACCTCAAAGAAGAAGTTTACGTTGAACAACCGGAAGGTTTTGTTGATTCTAAAAGGCCAAACCATGTCTACAGGTTAGATAAGGCTCTCTATGGTCTTAAGCAAGCACCCCGCGCATGGTATGATTCCTTAACTACTCTCTTGCTAAGATGTGGCTTTACCAAAGGCACAATTGACCCTACCCTGTTCATTCGCAAACAAGGTAAGCATGTTCTTCTTGTCCAAATATATGTTGATGACATTATCTTTGGGTCAACCAGTCAAATATTTTGTCAAACCTTTTCATCTCTTATGGTAAATCATTTTGAAATGAGTATGATTGGGGAAATGAACTACTTTTTAGGTCTTCAAATCAAACAATTACCAAATGGTATTTTTATATCACAAGGTAAATACATAAATGACATGTTGAAAAAGTTTGATATGACTTCATGTTCTTCAATTTCTACCCCAATGGCTGCTCGAACAAACATAAATGCTGATAAAAATGGGAAACCATTTGACCAAAAGAGATATAGAAGTATGATTGGTTCATTGTTGTATCTTACAGCATCTCGCCCAGATATAATGTTTGCAACATGTATGTGTGCTAGGTATCAAGCTGCTCCAACTGATTTACATTTTTAAGCTATGAAACGAATCTTTCGTTATCTGAAGGGTACACCCAATTTAGGTCTCTGGTATCCAAGGGATACTGGATTCAATCTAACTGCTTAGTCAGATGCAGATCATGCAGGTTGTAAGCTTGATCGCAAGAGCACTTCCGGTACTTTACAATTTTTAGGTGATAAAATTGTGAGTTGGTCTTCCAAGAAACAGAATTGTGTGTCTCTATCAACAACTGAAGCTGAATATGTGGTTGCGGCTAGTTGTTGTGCTAAAGTTTTATGGATGAAGACACAACTAACTGAGTTTATCGTATGAAATATGATCATATCCCTATCTATTGTGACTCTCAGAGTGCCATTGCTATTGCAGTTAACTCAGTAAACCACTCTCGATCAAAGCATATTGATGTGAGATATCATTTTCTCAAAGATCATATTGAGAAAGGTGACATCGAGCTCTACTTTGTGGGAACTGATTATCAACTTGCAGATTTGTTCACCAAACAATTGGATGAAAAGAGGTTTAACTTTCTTATCTCCAAGCTTGGCATGCTAAATCTTGAACCTTAAATTATTTTGTTCTTGATACATTCTAGAAATACAAAATACAAAATATAAAAAAAATAAATAAAAAAATATAAAATTTGAAAATAAAAAAAGATTTTCTTTATTTCTTTTTCAATGTGGTTTACATATACTATGTATGTAACCCGGGCTTCATAGTTTTATTTATCTCAAAGAGGCTTACATATACTCAGTATGTAACCCGCTCTTAAATGTTTTATTTATGTTGAAATGTTTATACATTTTAAGATTCTGTTGTTATACATATAGATTGATATAAGAAAACAAGGAATCGAACGCCTTTGTGTACTTCCAAGTGATCTTATATCAAGATGTATGTGTCATAGCAGTTGATTGATTCCAAATCAAATTTGCTTAAATGTTTTATTGCATCCAACTTGTTGATATAAGATGTGAAGGATCGAACGCCTTTGTGTACTCCTTAGTATTCTTATTATTAACATTGTTGTTGAAGCAAAACTTTGTGATTCTTAAATGAAAAATCTTGTTCATCTTAGACTCTTAAATTTTTTTCTGTAGATATCACAACAAAGATATTACTCATTTTGATTTCACAAAAACCAATTTTTGCTCTACCTTTCTATGGAAAACATTTTGATCTATTCTTGCAAAGATTAAGGGGGAGTTTGTGATTTCAAATCTTTCAAAACTTCAAATGTGTTTTTAAATCTTTTTATACACACGTTTGATGATTTTCAAATGATTTTCTTTCAATTGAAGTTCGGTGATTAGTTTGCACATGAGCGATTCGTTCACTCCATGAACTTCATCATCGCCGATGAGTTCTACCCCCGGAGTATTCAATTCTTTCATTAGATTGTAACGGTATTTTGAGAGATGATGGTTTCGTGCAAATAGGATGGATGGAGTAAAGTCGAAAAGTGAGAGATTAAGGTGATATATTGTGAGAAAAGGGTTAAAAGAAATGATACCCTTCCCTAAATTCTCAAATCGCAGGGTTAAACACGTTTCTATCAGATGTCATTTGTTGATATCTTGATAAAGACTTCATGGACCCAGTGAAGCGATGCACATCTTTACCTAACCACTCAAGTGTTTCTTAACAAATACTTGTTTCAATTCTCACGGAGATTTTCACATTTCTATTGACTCTTCACTTGGAAGATGTTGATATTGAATAACGGCGACATTCTGCTCCAGTCCCCGACTTCATTTGATCACGTTGTGTCTAGAGCTATCTTGATTGATCATTAATTTGGTTCTTATTCATTTCTTTAGGACACATTCGAGTCATATCTTTGTGATATTATTGGTTATCTTTGTGATATAGCCGGAACATTTGTAGTGATATCTTTTGATATTCCACGATGATCAAATGGAAATCCTACCAATGCTAACATCTTTTCCAATGTTGAACGTAGGTCTCATAATTACATTTATGTGATTATTGAGTGAACGAGAATTCTAACAGTGACAAAGTCTCTAAGGATAATAGATTGTGGTTATCGAACGCTTCGACTGTACTAACCATGATTTATATTTTTTGAAACAATCTCGTGGTTGAAAAGCCGCAGACCGAACTATGTTAGAACATTGCTTTGTGCATGTCTCAATGATACATTGGAAATCCGGAAAATGTTATACATTTCTATCGGTCATTTCATTAATCTTTTTGATTTTTGAACATGTTAACAGATCATTCTTATCCGGTTTCATTTCTCATCTCACAAACACAAAAAATACCAACACCATACTATAACGTTTGTACCAACAACTTCAACCTTACATTTTAGTCACCTTTAGGATTCTTTAGGGTGGGCTAATGGTTTGGGTTGCTGTTTTGATGGTCGACATTTCTCTATGTGCAATACATCTAGTTTCGGATTGTGTTATTTCTTTTAGCATTTTATCAATCAATGTTTGCATAATGACATTGGTTCCCAACTTTGTCATTATGAGGGGGAGAAAGAGATTATGATTGATTGGGGAAGAAATAAGAATAATTGATGGAGAAAAGTTATGGAGAAAAGTTTGTGTTTGAAACTGAAGCGAAAGAATTAAAATTGAAATTTGGAAATTTATGTACTTCAGGTCTCTTCAAGTTTCCTCCAAAATTTTGTCGATGAAATATGTTCTCATGAAAATCGAGCTATGGATTGTTCAGATTAACTTGTCAAAGATTTTCAAAACATTTCAGTCAATTGAGCTCAAATTTTCACTAGATTTTAGTTGATTGAGTTCTTGATTTTAAAAAAGAGGAAATCTAAATTGATTCCAAAGATAAGATTGAGACTGAAGATGAAAGGATATTCTCTCAAGATGGAACAAATGTTTAAAGATGCTCCAATATGGTTATATTCATGTATTGAGGGGGAGCATGATTACTTCATAAGAGACTTATCCAAACTTCTTTCAAATGTTTACTCTCCAAAGTGTTCAAGTCAGTGTGACAAAGATCAAAGCTACAAAAAGTTGAAAGATTGGTTAGAAGATTCATGACAAAGAAGTAAAGCTTCAAAAGAGTCTTCATCAACATGTTTCATTCAAGATCTTCAAGTCATACAATTACACTTGTTCAAGAAGCTCCAATGCATACATCAAGGGGGAGAGTACAAGTTCATGATACTTCATGTCAAAAGTTGAAATTCGCTCAAGAATCAAAGCCAAGTTTATACCTTCCGCATTTCGAAAGACAACTCTGATTCATGATTTAACAATCTTCAAAGATTCAAGACACACACACACTCTTTATTCTCTGTTCAAAAAGAACATTGAGAATCGCCTCATGATTTAACTTCAAGAAGTCTAAGACCAAGAATTGTTTCAACATACTCATTGTCTTCACCACCGGGCTCATCAAATACATTCCTACAAGACAAGATAACACGTAATTCATTACAATATATCACTAAGGGGGAGAATGTTAGAAATCCAAAAATAGTGATAAATTGTAATTTAAGTTAGTGGACTTACTTGTTGTTAAGTCATAGATTAATAATCACTTAAGGTTGAGGGACTAGATGTGATAAGTTGCATATGTATAGGGATAGACTATAAATACCCTCAAACCTTAGAGATTATTAAGCCTTGAATAACATTTCATTCATTCATGTAACCATTTTTCACATACACTTAATTCCAATCATTCCACTCTCTCTCTCTCTCTCTCTCTCAAAAACACACACTACAACACCAAGAACACACACACATCCAATCCACCATTGAATCTGTGAATTCGGTGCTGAAATCGTGTTACTTACAATTAATTACTCATTAATCAGCAAAAGGCAATAGCAATCTAGTTATCTCAAGAGGATTCCGCATTCTTGACATAACAAATCACGTCTTATTACGATCCACGCAACAATAGGGTACCTTACACAATTTGATTCTGTGATCATGGAACCAACTTTGTATCACTGAGAAGTACTTGGGTGCATCCTTGTCTGAGATAAATTCCTAAAACATTGATGGTTTCAAATTTCCACCCACATGAAAACCAGCATGATTTACAACCACTGGAACCCTTCTATCAATAATGAACTCAGGATCTTGCTGCACCGGAGGTATATTGAATCTTCTAAGATCAATCTCTCGTGTAGCATCAATATTCCAGTATAACTCAAAAATATTATCATGTCCTTCATCAATTATGTTTGCAGATACAACAAATCTCAAACTTGCTGTATTCCTATGTTCATCTGGACTTTCTCTGATTGGATTAAGATTGAGATGTTCTACTTCAGCTATTGGTTCAACTTGAATGACTTCATCTTCATTAAAAACGCGATCAAAGTCATAAGGTATATCAAGCAACCTTTTTCTATCAGCTTCTGAAGTAATGAACTCTCCTTCTTCCATATCTTCACCATTGATACTTTCTAAGTCATCTTCAGCATCAAGATCATCCAATGCACCTATCCTTTAAAGCTTATCTGCAATTCAAACAATTCACATATACAAAGATAAAGAACATAAATCATAAGTCAAGACATAATAGTATAAATACATAAAAGAAATTAAAATAAATAATACTATATCATAAATATAATGCAACAATTACATTAATATTTATCTTATAATCTTTATCTATTTTAACTTACAACAATAATATTATATCATAAATATAATGTAACAAATACATTCATATTTATCTTATACTCATTACAAAAAAACAAAAATCATTAGCACTAAGGTTCATAATCCGAATCTGACTCTGACTCTCAAGATGTATGAGCTAACCCTGACCGTTCTTTCATTTGATCCCTAAGTGATCCTGGATCATAATAATCATCATAATCCATAATCTCTGCTCTAGCTCTCATATGAGCTTGTGGATCATAACCCAATCTCTTTTTTAGTATATGCACAATTAATGGGTGCAAATCTGACTCTATAGAAGCATTGGTAGTAGAATCAGTCTTAGTTGACTCACTATCTTGAGTAGATTTTCCTTTGCTAAGATTTTCTTTGTCAATATGATTTTGAGGCTCATTCACTAGCTTTTCTCGATTCTCCCTTTCTATTCTATCAGAATTAGAATCGGAGTTACCTGAATTGGAATCTTCCTCATCATTATCATTTGGATCATCAGGATCTGCATCTGGAGCAGCCATCACAGCTTTACCTTTATCTTGAGTCCTAGAAGTACTAGCACAAGCTGTACAAGCAATCTCCGACTCTAACTGTCTTAGCGACTCCCCCTTAATATCTGTAGTCTCTGTATCAATAGCAGCATCAGCATCTTGACCTTGACCTTCATCTCGATTCTCTGGCTCACCAACTGATGGTTGTGCTTGATTTAGACCTTGAGCTGGATCTTGATCTTCATGATCATCATCTCTAGTCTTCTTTAGTAACTCATCATCCTTACAACCACTCTTATTGTAACAACCGTCTCATAAATGTTTTAAATAAATTCCTCGAATCGTACTTTCGCCATTAGAACGGCTAGACAGTTCAATTTATCTAATTTCTTGACGTGCTTTAGACTTAAAATATGTGCTTATATGAAGGTCATTTTGATCTTAAATCTTGATTTATTAGACGAGTTCATGATCAAGTTCAATGAAATATTAAAGTTCGGTTCATAAACGTTTGTATTCATAAATGTTCTAGTTCAAAATGTTCGCAAATGGTCTTTGCATTTATTGAGTTCATTTATTATGGGAAAGGTATATAAAGAAAAGATTGGAAACCCTTGAGAGAGAAACACTATTCATTCTCTTCTCCATGTTTCTCCTCTCTCTCTCTCTAAAAACACATAGTGCAGCTACAAAAACACACACAAAAATCATCTTTTGATTTTGGGTTGTTAAACCAAAATCATTTGTACTTTTAGCATCCTTGTGATAATCAAAACATATTTCTGGAATCAAATCTTAGGTAACAACAACGATTTATGAGTTTTTGATCAAATTAAAAGTGTACTTTTTCAAGTTTATGTTCTTGATGATTTGGTCCAATTTTTGAATGAAAATCGTGTTAATAGTTAATGGGTTTGTGTCTAAATGTGTTTAGTAACATTTTTATGAACAAATTTGGGTCATAACATGTTTTAATCTACAAAACCCATTTTTGAAAGTGAAGGAAAACTTGTTCTTGATGTGCCACGCCTTGTTCATGTTATAGATGGTCTTGAAATCGTTAAAAGTGTTAATGGTTAATGTTATTGTGCACATATGTACTAGTTCTATGTTCTAACTAGCCCTGAAATCGATCTAGATCTTCGTATTGTGAATGTGTTCTTGTTCACCCCGTTTGGCAGCTAGGACGATCCTGATGGGACGATCTTGGTCCCAAGATCGTCCTAGGGCAGCTTAATGGTTCTTGTGCATACTCGTTTGATCTTGTGTGGTGTTGTGATGTTGTTGGTACGTTCACTGGATAACTGATCCTTTGGATCGGTTTTGCTCAAACACACGTACTTGATCTAAGAAATGATCTTGTTCTTGTTCTTGTCCTTGAGTCATTAGAACGATCTTAAACCCTAGAAAATGAAACGATCTTGAGCTGCCATGAACCTAAAACGATCTTGCACCTTGTGTACTTGTGAAACGATCCTGAGTTTTGGCTTGTGAAACGATCCTGAAGTCTAGTAACTTGAAACGATCTTGACTTAGCCTAACCTAAAAAGATCTTGGTTGTATAGACAGATGAAATGACTTTAAACCTTGGCACTTGAAACGATCTTGAAGACTAGTGAGCTTGGGACGATCTTGAGGTCTAGTGAGACGATCTTGCCTACCTGGTAACACCTAGGACGATCTTAACTCTCCTTAAACCCTAGAACGACTTCGAAACCCTAACACAACCTAACACCTATAACTTATCACACTTAAAACAATCTAATCATGTACCTAATCACCAAAATCACTTCTTAGCTTCCTTATCATTCGATCAATCACCCTAAAGGCTACATATTAACATCAAAGCTAGTTCATAAATCGATCTAAAACAACGTACATTGTGAAACCCTAATTGAGTACACAAAGACATGTTCTATCTTGATCATTAAAGTACGAGTTCTATGAACAACTAAATCGAGTTCTTAAGGCTAAAGTTCATTATTTAAAGACACGTTCAACTCATTAACACGATAAGTACTTATGTGTGAGTTCAAAGACGTTCAGTTCGAGTCCAGTTCTTGTACTTAAAGTTCATTCAAACTCTTTTGAGTCAAAAATTTCAAAGATCTTTAAAGGACCAAATCATAAGTTCATCCAGGACAACTCAGTGAATAATTAATCACAAGAACTAATACATGTGTTTATTTATGATCAATGACTTGTGACTAGGTTTACATCAAGACGTAGTTGGATTCAAATAGATATAACCTATTTATATCTGTGCTTGTTCTCTGTGCTTGTAAACTACGCTTGTACCGGATCACTGTGAGTCTTTGTAGCCCCTTTTTCTTTACTTATGTTTTGGGGTGAAAGGAATACAAAATATGCTTTTATATATATGCCGTAACTGCTTTCATTGTTATTCTATGGCTGTTAGACTACTTTGTGACATACTAACCATGTCATGTTTATGACTGTGAGTGCACGATTGATACATACTAGCCATGTCATGTTTATGACTGTGAGTGCACGATTGATGCATACTAGCCATGTCATGTTTATGACTGTGAGTGCACAATTGATTTATTCTAGCCAAGTACTGTAAGTGCATGATTATACACATACTCATACTTATGTGCAAAGTTGGTCTCTAGCCACATCATACTAATTCATCCTCGTATTCTATTGACGGCATAAATCATACTCATACAAAATTACTAATGTTTCCAAATCTACGAACTCACCAACCTTTGTGTTGACTCGTTTAAGTATTCCTTTCAGGTGTTCAAGCAAATCGTGGCTAGGATTGGTAGCATGGGACTCTTAGCAGACTGCAGGCTAGGTTTTGGAATTTGCATGCTTTCGTTTATGTTTGTTGGCAATATGCCTAACCGTTTCTCCTGCGTGGGAACTTAACATACATTTATTTGAATGCTTAGTTGGACTATGTGTGATGACTACTCTTATGCTTATTTGATTATGTAATCGACTATTTATGCTTATCCTAAATGCACTTATTTAGTTGCTCCTATGTAACATCCATGTGCGCGTGTGCTTTATCTTACATCCCGAGTTTTCCGCCGCTGTTGGGGTATTACACTTATCTCCCCCTTGAGCCAAGAATTGGTCAAGTCTAGAACCAAGAGAATGAACAAGTGCTGTCATCAAGTCCATCTCTTCTTGATGCTTGGCAGCTTGGAGCTTTAGCTGATTCTCCAAAGCTGTAACTCTCATCTCTAACATCTTCTTCTCAGAAAACAAACGACTCAGCTGCACTTGAACAGGAGCAACTGGACGTGACGTAGAAGCAACATCAGATGTAGAGGCATGAGGTGGCATCGTAGCTTCAAAAGAAGGCATACGAGCACTAAAAGTTCCTGTGGGAGGCATCTAAGGTCGTTGCAAAGGAGCCAACAGACATCCAATGATAGTAGAAACAGAAACTGTAGCCTGAATAGGAGCAGAAGAAGGCCTAGGAGCAACAACTGTCGGCTCTGGCTCTTGACGAACTGCAGACTCTGGAGCAGCAGGAATCGTAACAGTTGTAGCCTTAGTAAAAACTTGTGCGCGAGAACCAATTCCTCTTATAATAAACTTTGGTCTCGACCTTCTCTCCCCAACAACAACACCAGCCGAAGTAGTAGACACAGAAACAGGAATATCAAAAACTGAAGCTCTTAAAAAGCAACTGATGGAGTAGCTTGAGATCTCTCCATGGCAGTTTCATATGCAGCAAACTCTCTATCAACTTCAGTCTGAGATCGCTGAGAAGTTGGAAGTCTCTCCACAGCATCAACTCCTTTTCCTTGTCTTGTTCTTCACTTTGGTAATCTTTCAACCTCTTCTTCATCCTCTTCTAAGTCATCACCAGCATTAACAGTAACTGGTAGCTCAGAAGGACCAACATCATCACCAACTGGAGTAGAGGTAGAAATAGAAACTCCAGAAGTTGGTGGAACAAGATTTGCAGGATCATCAATATCTCTCATAAGAGCATCCATATCTGGATCATTCTCCAGATCTCCAGTAAACAAAGGAACATCATTAAGTCCCTCAAACTGATCAGCTCGCTCTTCCTGAGGATTATCTTGAGCCTGATCATCATCATCAGCAGCAGCAACAGGTTCTTCATCTTCCCAACCTTGTCGAGGAGCAACATAGTCAGGATTTATAAGATGTCCGAACAATAGTGGATTGGTAACATTATCAGGAACACCATGACCTGCAAAGCGTTTCATACTCTCAACAAACACCTTATGAGTCAGACGACCCAAATTGAAAGTAGGACCATCAAACGGTAAATCTGCTATTCTGTGCCGAATGATTATCATCACAAATCTTGGAAACAGAAAGAATTTTTATCGTTTCCAAATGCTCTCAACTGCTTATCGAAATTATCATATATGTACTGAGAAAAGCTGTAGGGCTTGTTCAGCACAAGAGCAACCATCTAAGAAGCAGTAAAAATGTTCAACTGATCATGACCTGCACTCCGATGACTAAGGGACCTCAATAAGTAGTAGGCAAGCAATCTCCATTTGCCTAGAAGACGATTCTTGCGATAAGGGTGAGTAATATCACCAACATATCCCATACGCCTGAGAGCACCGTCACAAAAGCTTTCTTCAAACTCAACAGGACCTTGCTCCATATCATCAGTACCTAAGTCCAAAATAGTCCTTAAGTCTCCAACAGTAAACTGAATATTACGTCCAGCAACATTAGTGCGAATCAAAGTATGATCACCAACTTGCACCAATCTGATTGAGTTCCAGAATTCAGTAATAAGACTTATGACCAGCGGAGGATTCTCGGTCAACGCAAAACGAATACGAGAGCGTGCTAGATACTGGAGGACACCGTGCTAGATCCTTGACGAACACACGAGCACCTTGTCCTGCCATACCTGCACAAAAACAGACAAAACGACAAGAAAACGAAAAGTTAGAAAAAATATTTCTAAGTCACACGATCTGCTTCGTGGTGACGTCAGCACGAGGCAAAACCTCTTCGTGATGACGTCATAACGAACCTTCATGCTAACCCAAAATACAAAGAACAAAACATCTCCATATGATAAAATAATCGATCAAATTCAATCTGTTATATCGTCGTGGACTTGTTTTGATTCGTGGTATGCCCAGAAACGAATTATCGAAACGAATTCGACGAACATGAAGTGCGTGTTCTTGATGTTCTTCGTGTGAATAGTGACCGATTCATAATAACTTCAATTAATCTTGATTTTAAGTAGATTAATGTTAAACTTTGTTAGATTTAAGGTGTATAACCATCAATTAATCCAATTTTATGTCCAAAACATCAAAAATTGAAGAATAAATTCGTGATTCGTCCAAGTTACTGTTCACACGAAGTAAGATTCAAACACTGGGCATTATAACGACTTGTAATCGTTAATTTTCATAGTCAAAACATCAATAATCTATCCTAGATTGGAATTATACCAACAATCCTGGATGAAAAACACGAAAAGTAGATGAAATCGATCGAAAAGGGAATGGATGAATAGTGCGCACGAGGAAGACGAAGTTCGTGTGGTTATTTAGGGTTAATTTTCGATTAAAGGTAATTAATGAAAGGTTAAAACCCATATTTATATTCGAATTCTCATGGGCCGGGCCGAAGGACTAACTTCGTGGGCTTCGTGATGACGTCAGCACGCTGACGTCAGCACGAAGGAAATCGAACTTTCAGCTTTGAATTCACACGAATTGCTTTCCTTAGCAAAATTTTGTCGATTTTCCAGAAAACTTATTAAGGAAAACTACAAAAATTCCAAAAACATAAACCTATAGATACTCGTTACTAAAAACCTGAATCTACTCGAATATGCAAGCATAGATCATCCGTACTAACTTGTCATCAAAATAATGTATCGAATAAATCTTACATTATAATCTTGACATGAAAACGATCATTTCTTCATTGATGTTTAACACAAACAAATGCAAACTTACATCAAAACATATTTAATGTATAATGCATTACAATACATCAAAATATCATATCAACAACCTATCACATTACATCTTAGGTTGTGATCTTGATAATACAATTATAACCTATCACACTAAGTCTTAGGTTAATAAATACAAGGCAATCCATCCTTGTAGCACGTTTCGTGCATAGATTATAACCTATCACACTAAGTCTTACGTTCCGTCGATTAATGAGAAATTAACCAACCTAAGGAGATGCACAAGGCTTGTGGTTCGTGTAGGAGATCACACGAAGGAACAATTAACCTTAATTCGTAATTTCGTGAATATCTTCTAAGATTTTCCGAACGATTCACTAAGATTCAAAACAATTAACCTAATTCCGTAGATTAGGTCTTGTATTTATACTAGTTATGTATTGGATCGTGTGGGCTTAGGCCTTAATCGAAGAATTAGGCCCGAAACAATAATCAATTGATCTGCCTCGTGCTGACATCAACATGAGGTTCGACCCATTGATTCTTTGTTTCACTTCGTTTGGCTCGTACATAACATCCAATCATCGTTTAAGTGTTCTTCAACACTTATAAACCTTGATTCAATGTTCTTATACCTGCAAAACAATACATAACACACAAACGCAATACAAAACATAAACAGATCTAATATTGAAGTTCAAACGTAATCATTAAATATCAACACAAGTTCTTACTTAAATGATTACAAACATAGTTCCTAAAACATAAACGATAATCAAATCTATGTTGCGATTGTCACAACGAATCTGCATCTACAGACTCCGCCTTAACGATTGCAACTAGATCTCTTTAAAGTCTTCAAAACTTGAACTTCAAAGCTATCCATTAAACAAAAGTCTTGTGCTATTCGCATGAATTCTCTCTTGCAAAAAATGTGCGAGAATGTTGCAATAGCTCCTTTCTTCAACTCTCCAAAATTCCACTGCTGAGCAAGGTGTGTTCAAAAGCCTTCTTTGATCACCTCTTGACAAGTTGACAACCTGCATTGGATCATACATGCATAGCAACATTTATTCTTGTGAATCATCAACGAACATCTGTGCTTCGCCTGACTTGATATCTATTTGCCAAAATGTCATTTTCGTCAGCATATCTTGATCCCATCTGATAGCAGGAACCTTCTTAACACATTTAATTCTTTTCTGTACAAACCGAAATGTGCCATCTTGATTCTTAGTCTTCTTCAAAGGTGTTGGCTTAATCAACCTTTCTTCTGGCTTCAGACCTCTATCACTGAAATTTCTAATTCTTTCATCTCTGAATCTATTCTAGTAGAAATCTGCAAGTCCATTGCTCTAAAGATTAACGAACCATCTTCTTCCCAAATCTATCATGTCAGAATCACTAAGAGAGTGAAAATGTCTTTGACTCATTGACATATACTGGCATCCCTCTTTTCTCTTGATAATAAACAATTTGATTCTGTGATCATAGAACCAACTTTGTATCACTGAGAAGTACTTGGGCGCATCCTTGTCTGAGATAAATTCCCAAAACATTGATGGTTTATACGTGTCACGTATTACCAAACCAGTATGTCCTCTATAACCTGGAATCAGTCTATTAACAATAAACTCAGAATCTTGCTGCACCGGAGGTATATTAAATCTTCCAAGATCAACCTTTTGCGTAGCATCTATGTTCCAGAATAGATCAAAAATATTATCATGTCCTTCATCTACTATATTTGCATAGACAGCAAACCTCAAACTTGTTGCATTCTTAGGTTCATCTGGACTGTCTCTGATTGGATTGAGATTGAGATGTTCCATTTCAGTTATTGGTTCAACTTGAATGACTTCATCTTCATTAAAGACACGATCAAAGTCATAAGGTATATCAAGCAACCTTTTTCTATCAGCTTCTAAAGTAATGAACTCTCCTTCTTCCATATCTTCATCATTGATACTTTCTAAGTCATCTTCTTCAGCATCAAGATCGTCCAATGCACCTATCCTTTGAAGTTTATCTGCAATTCAAACGATTTACATATACAAAGATAAAGAACATAAATCATAAGTCAAGACATAATAAAATAGTATAAATACATAAAAGAAATTAAAATAAATAATACTATATCATAAATATAATGCAACAATTACATTAATATTTATCTTATAATCTTTATCTACTTTAACTTGCAACAATAATATTATATCATAAATATAATGTAACAAATACATTCATATTTATCTTATAATCATTACAAAACAAAAATAATTAGCACTAGGGTTCATAATCCGAATCTGAATCCGAATCTGACTCTGACTCTGAAGATGTATGAGTTAACCTTGACTGTTCTTTCATTTGATCCCTAAGTGATCCTGGATCATAATAATCATCATAATCCATAATCTCTGCTCTAGCTCTTATATGAGCTTGTGGATCATATCTCAATCTCTTTTCTAGTCTATGCACAATTAAAGGGTGCAAATCTGACTCTGTAGAGGCATTGGTAGTAGAATCAGTCTTAGTTGACTCACTATCCTGAGTAGATTTTCCTTTGCTAAGATTTTCTTTTTCTATATGATTATGAGGATCATTCACTAGCTTTTCTCGAATCTCCCTTTCTATTCTATTAGAATTAGAATCGGAGTTACCTGAATTGGAATCTTCCTCATCATCATTATTAGGATCATCAGGATCTGCATCTGGAGCGGTCATCACAGCTTTGCCTTTATCTTGAGTCCTAGAAGTACTAGCACCAGCTGTACCAGCAATCTCTGACTCTCTTTGTCTTGATGACTCCCCCTGAAAATCTGCAGTTGTAGATGCAGATTCATTGTGACAATCGCAACATAGATTTGACTATCGTTTATGTTTTAGGAACTATGTTTGTCATCATTTAAATAAGAACTTGTGTTGATATTTAATGATTATGTTTGAACTTCAATATTATATCTGTTTGTGTTTTGTATTGTGTTTGTGTGTTTAATATTATTTTGCACGTAAAAGAACATAGAATCAACGTTTATAAGTGTCGTAGAACACTTGAACAATGATTGGATGTTATGTACGAGCCAAACAAAGCTAAACAAAGAGTCAAAGGTCGTCCCTCATGCTGATGTCATCAGTATGTAGAAACAACCTCGTGCTGACGTCATCAGTATGTAGTAACAACCTCGTGCTGACGTCAGCACAAGGTAAGTCGATTGACTTATTGTTTCGGGCCTAATCTGCGATTAAGGCCTAAGCCCACACGATCCAATACTTAACTAGTATAAGTACAAGACCTAATCTACGGTATTAGGTTAATCGGGGTTAATCGTTTCTAATCCTTTTAGATCTTAGTGATTATACACGAATCAAGGTTATTTGTTTCTTCGTGTGACCTCCTACACGAACCACAAGCCTTATGCATCTCCTTGGGTTGGTTAATTGCTTATTAATCAACAAAAGGAAATAGCAATCTAGTTATCTCAAAAAGATTCTGCACTCTTGACATAACGAATCACATCTTATTACGATCCACGCAACAATAGGGCACCTTACAAGTAGTATCAGAGCCCTAAGGTTGATTACCAGAAGGTTTAAGATCGTTTGATTTGCTATTGATTGCAAAAATCTTTCGAATTTCGTGTTTTAATCCGTGCTTCGTGCAACCTCGTGCTTACGTCAGCACGAGGTGATCTTGATTCGTGCTTACATCACCCAGTGTTCTTCGTGTTCACTTCGTGCCAAGTCAGTACGAATAGCTCTTCGTGCTTCAAGTCGTGACAAGTGTACTTCGTGTCCACTTCGTACCACGTCAACGCGAACTACTCTTCGTGATTTAGGTCGTGACGAGTGTATTTCGTGCTTCACTTCGTGCCACGTGTCCTTCGTGTCACACGAACTAAGTAGTATTTCGTTTTATTTCAATTCAGAAGATTCGAAATGACGACTATACCAGCTGCCGCAAACTCACCTAATGCCCTACTTATCAGCC
This sequence comes from Erigeron canadensis, assembly GCF_010389155.1. Classification (NCBI taxonomy): domain Eukaryota; kingdom Viridiplantae; phylum Streptophyta; class Magnoliopsida; order Asterales; family Asteraceae; genus Erigeron; species Erigeron canadensis. The sequence continues at coordinate 17,665,878 of NC_057768.1, read as the reverse complement.
AGATGATCATGCACGATCGTGAGGTTGGTCGGGGTAATACACCTCCAAAGCTTTTCCGCATGGAAAACTATTAGATGTGGAAGAGACGTTTTGAAGACTACATTCGTCTCACCGACATGGAAATGTGGCTTGTGATAACTTAAGGTTTTGATTGGCCTTCGTATGAGAAGAATGGAGTGATCGGTAGGTATACTTATGCTGATATGCCGATTAAAGAACGTAAAAGATACACAATTGAAGGAAAGGCCTTATCCACTCTTACTATGGCCTTGCCTCAAGATAGTGTACATTTGTTCAAAAAGTACACTACTTCAAAGGATTTATGGGACGCTTTTGAAAGATATTGTGAGGGCGATGTAACCTTGAAGAAGAATCGTATCAAACTCCTGAAGCGCCAGTATGAAGCCTTTAATGGACTGAAAGGAGAATCTCTTGACGAGATTATTATTCGATTCAGTCATTTGACCACTGAGTTGTCATACTTTGAGGTTGTTTATCCTCAAACTGAGCTAGTTGATAAGTTTTTGGACTCATTGCCTAAGACATGGACTGATTATGTTCATCAACTTCAAGATGATCAGGAATACAGTACATGGGACTTTGAAAAGGTAGTTTCCAAACTGAAGAACAGAGACATGAAGAGAAGAATTAAAGATACTCACTCGGATTTCACACAAGATCCATCTTTATATCATGCTAAATCTGTTCATTTAGCAAGTTCTAGCTCGGGAAACAATGCATTTCTAAGTGGTGCAGAAGCTACACCAATAGTAGATGCTGAAGGTATTGCTGGATATGTTGCTTATGACAATACACATTCGAATGTCAAGAGCAACGTACAATCTTTTCATTCTATGCCAATGAGTATGAGTTCTGTAGAAGGAAGAATGAGTGTTTACTCAGCCTTTTGTAATGCTCATGAAGCATTTATCGGAGAAAAGATTACTGATCCTACAGTAATTGATGAGGATTACAATTAAATAGATCCTGATGATTTGGAAGAAATGGATCTACAATGGCAGCTAGCTATGTTCACTATTAAGGTCAGAAGATTCACTCAGAAAACTGGGAGACCTATAGGTAATGGAACTAAAGGCTTTGACAAATCCAAGGTGAAATGTTATAACTGCGATGGATTTGGTCATTTTGCAAGGGAGTGTCAACGACCTAAGAGGATTGATAATACCGTTGCTGGTCGTCAAAATTACAATCAAGGCGGTATTACTCCGAGTATTCATAAAACGCAAGCAATGATTACATATCCTGCTACTCCACAACAGCCAGTTTCGTCACCATTTTCGGAGTCAAAGGCTGTTGTTGTTCAGAATCCAGATGGTACTTATCAATGGGATACACAATCCGATGATACCTCGAATCATGCCTACACGGTAGAATTATACGATGAGGTAGCTACAACAATTGATTATGCTATATACTCAAGTGAAAAAAGTGCATTTGAGATAGTTCAGAAGAATGTATGTAATGTTGCTGAGACTGTAAGATCTGAGAGTGAACAAATGACAGCAGTGAAAGCATCTGAAGAAAAGGAAGAGTCATCGAGTCCTGTTGATGACATTTCTATGAAGAGCATTGAAGAGAAAATGAAGAACTTCGTGATACCTGAAGGTATGACAACTGAAGACTTTGTTGCATACATGGCAGATTGCAAGGCTGCAGATCAGAAGGTATCTTGTTCTTTGTCTTCTATAATTGACGTTTGTAAAATGGTGTTAGATTTAAAACTTGAGATATTGAAATTGAAAGAAAATTTAACTAGTTTAACTGCTGAAAATGTTATTCTTAAGAAGGAAAGTAACGTGACTAAAGATTCTGATTTACTTCTACAAAAAGATCACCAACAAACAGAATTAGGTTTTAATCCAGATGCAGTAGTATACTATACATTGAAGGACTGTGATACAGTTTTCTATGATAAAGAAGTATCTATAAATGATTGAACCTAAATCAAAAATTGATAAAGTTAGGTGTGTGGAATATAAAGAAGAATGGTTAGCTGAACAAATTCCATATAAGGATAGACATTATGCTCCTTTTAAACCAGTAAAAACTATGGAGGAAGCAATACAGACGCTTGATACCATAAATGAAATGAAGGAGTATGGTATACCAATCCCTGAAATAGAAAATGGTCAATCTAGAAAACAACAGGTAAAGAAGTGTTATACTTGTCGTGAGAAAGGCCATATAGCTATTGAATGTCCAAATAGGAAGGTCAAGAATCCTAAGAATGATAGTCAAGTCAAGTCAAAGGATGTTAGTGATATTCCTAATACTAAAGGGAAGGGTAAACTAGTTGAACAAGTAGCTTCACAAAAATTTATGAGTGCATATAAAAGGGATTATTATGAGGAGTATGCAAAAAGACATCCTGATAATAAAAATGCACAGAATTATGTTAAGTTACTTAGAAATGTGTCATATGGTGAGTCTACGGTTACAGATCAAAGGATTAATTTCAATAGATCTAAGACTCCAAAACGACAGGGACCTTCACAGAATACTACTTCTAGTAGTGTAAGTCCGAGTTGTTCTCGTACACCTCAAAGGAGTTATTCACCTAGGGAGATGGCTCAACAGAATCGATCACCACCTACTAGAATTAATAGTTCGTTTAAATTCTATGATCGATTAGGGAGTCAATCTAGATTTGGTACTCATTCACCAAGGAATTCACCTCCTAAGACTCGTTTCACTTCACCTAAGAAACAGTCAATGACACCATCTTCATCCAAGGCTCCATTACAGAGCGATGGATATTGGACCGAATTGATCATTAGAGATGAATTCGGAAAACCTAAACCTCAAAAGGTTTGGGTTCCATTCAGAAACTAATCATCTTATTGTCTGATGTGCAGGGAGAACCAAGGAAGCCTATAAGTCTTTGGTATGTTGCCAGTGGATGCTCTCGGCACATGACAGGGGACAAGAATGTTTTGTCCAATTATGAAGATGTAAATGGTTCGTATGTTAGTTTCACAGGTCCCAAGGGCGGCAACATCTCGGGCCAAGGTGATGTTGTCAATGGGAAGCTTACGCTGGAGAAAGTCAATTATGTGGAACAGTTAGCACATAACTTATTAAGTGTTTCTCAGATTTGTGACAAGGGTAACAGTGTCTATTTTAATGAGAAAGAAGCACTTATACTGAAACCGAGATATGTTATTCCTGAAGACTGGATCCTGCTAAAAGCTCCTAGGAAGAGAGACATCTATGGCCTTGTGTTAGGTGTTAATGATCCAAAGGAGTCTGTTTGCTTGTTATCAAAAGCAAACAAATCTGAATCTTTATTATGGCATAAAAGAATGGGACATATCAATTTCCGAAAGATGAATGACATTGTCATACATGGTTTGGTTGACGGCGTTCCCATGAAACGGTTTGGAATGGAAGACAAATGTGTACCTTGTCTGAAAGGTAAACAGAAAAAAGTCTGCACATAAACCGAAACAAGAAAATTCTATTGCTAATCCTTTCGAGTTACTTCACATGGATTTTTTTGGTCCAGTGAATGTAAGAAGTATCGGTGGGATGTACTACTGTTTGGTGGTTACTCATGATTACTCGAGATTCTCATGGGTATTCTTTCTGAAATCGAAAGATGAAACTCCGCAGATTTTGATAAATTTCTTTGTTGAAACTGAAAACATTTATGGAGTTTGTGTTAAGAGAATCAGGAGTGACAACGGAACTGAATTCAAGAATAATGTGATGGATGTCTTTTGTTTGTCAAAGGGAATCCAACATCAATACAGTTCTTCGTATGAACCACAACAGAATGGAGTTGCTGAAAGAAAGAATAGGACTCTAATCGAGACAGCCAGAACTATGCTTGCAGATTCAGGGCTTCCTACTATGTTTTGGGCGGAGGCGGTGAATACAGCTTGTCATATTTTAAATAGGGTTACTGTAGTTAAGCATCATAATAAGACATGTTATGAGCTTCTAAATAAGAAGAAACCGAATTTACAGAATGTTGAACCATTTGGTGTACCGTGTACTTTCTTGAAGTATCTACCTTAGTCAAAGTTTGATTCAAAGGTTGAAGAGGGATTTCTCATGGGTTATAAACATTGATTACGATAGTGTGTTTAGTTCACTACATGGTCCCGATTCTTATTCAGATCCTGAGACAGTTGATGATGTGATTATTTTAAGAGATCACATGGATAATACTCCTACATCTCCGCCTACTCGAAATGTCAATACTACTCCAACCAAAGTTCAGTCTACTACTGATGTTGATGAAAGTGGTAAGGACAAGTATAATACACTAGATTCAGGTGATAATGAACCCGAGAACACTACACCACTTACTCCATCGAAGGTTACAATGCCTGATGATGATCCTATTTCTGAAGAATCGGAAGATGATTTTAGCTCTTTTGAGTTTCAGATTAGAACAAATTTAGGAGAAAGTCTGAATGTTGATTCGGTTCCTCAATATCGACTTAATAAGGATCATCCAGTTGAAAATATTCTTGGTAATGCTACAGAACCTGTTCGAACTAGAAATCAGTTGAATAAGGATCTGACTAGTTTGTTTTGTGAAGTGAAAGACACTGGATTGATAACTGAGTGTTTGTATTCTGGTTTCATTTCACAAGTAGAACGTAAGAATGTTAAGGCAGCACTTCAAGATCCATGTTGGGTTGAAGCTATGCAAGAAGAATTAGCTCAATTTCAAAAACTTGGAGTTTGGGAGTTAGTAGATGTGCCTAGAGGTAAAGAACCAATTGGAACTCGTTGGGTATATAAATGCAAACGAGATGACAAAGGGATCATTACTAGAAATAAAGCACGTTTGGTTGTTCAGGGGTTTGCATAACGAGAAGGATATGACTATAACGAAACTTTTGCACCAGTTGCTAGGATTGAAGCTATAAGGTTATTTTTAGCCTATGTAAGTTTCAAAGATATAAAGGTGTATCAGTTAGATGTTAAGAGTGCCTTCTTATACGGTGAAGTTAAAGAAGAAGTGTATGTTCACCAACCACCGGGGTTTGAAGATCCGAACTATCCAAGAAGAGCATATCGTTTGGATAAAGCTCTTTATGGATTGTATCAAGCTCCCAGAGTGTGGTATGAGAAATTGTCGACACATTTGTTGACAAATGGTTTTACAAGAGGATCGATAGACAGCACATTCTTTATCAAGTGGAAGAAGCGAGATTATCTAATTGTACAAGTTTATGTGGATGATATCATTTTTGGTTCATCTAATATAAAGATGTGCAAAGAGTATGAAATGAGCATGAAAAATGTATTTGAAATGAGTGCTATGGGGGAATTACAATTTTTCCTCGGACTACAAGTAGATCAAAGGAAAGATGGAATCTTTATTCACCAGACTAAGTATGTCGATGACATCTTGGAGAGGTTTCAAATGCTAGAGTCCAAGACATATGGTACTCCTATTCAGCAAAATCATGGTTTAGGAGTTATTGATCCGAAAGATGAACTTGTGGATGCAACTTATTATCGTGCTATTATTGGCTCATTGATGTATCTGACTGCTTCGCGTCCAGATATTATGTTCGTTGTTTGTCTTTGTGCTAGATTTCAAACTAGTCCGAAAGAGTCACATTTGACTGCAGCAAAATGTATTCTACGTTATCTTAAGGGAAACCAAGGGCTTGGTCTATGGTATCCAATGGGAGGAACGTTTGATTTTGTTGCATATACTGATTCGGACTTTGGCGGTTGTAACAATGACAGAAAGTCTACGACTGGAGGTTGTCAGTTGTTAGGAGGAAGATTAGTATCGTGGCAGTGCAAGAACAGACATGTGTTGCTCAGTCTTCATGTGAGGCAGAGTATATGGCTGCTGGTAGCTGTTGTTCCCAGGTATTGTGGATTCAGCAACAACTTCGTGACTACGGTATGGATTTTCTTGATACTCCTATTATAATAGACAATAAGTCAACTATAGACATTACAAATAACCCTGTCATGCATAAGGTCACCAAGCATAATGATATTAGACATCATTTCTTGCGTGATTGTGCCCAAAAGAAGTTAATTCATTTGGAAAAGGTTATAACAGATGATAATTTAGCCAATTTGTATACCAAAGCATTTGATAAGACTCGATTTGAGAAGTTAATTCTTCTCAATGGGATGAAGAATGCTGATTCATATTAAATCTCTCAAAGAACTAATTTTGTAAGTTTGTGTCTGTGAATAGCTAGAGTCATAAAAATACAAAAAGAGTTCTTAGTGTCATAAAAACCATAAAAATGTGAAAAATGAGAAAATAACAAAAATATGGGAGAGATTTAAGTTAATGTTGTCTGATGATTAGAAGTGAGGATACTTAGCTTTTAAGTATGCTTAATCGTAATATAACTGCTTAGTTCAGTGATTACAATTTGGGATATATTGGTAGACACAAAGTAGCAAGGTTTCCTTAATCTGAACTTAAATTATACAATGTTCTTGTGGGAAACATATTCAGATATATGGCTGAGAATACTTGCTTTTCAGTAATGAATTGATCTAGTCCTTAAATTTTGTGAAAGATCTAGCATTACTATAAGATTTGTTCAATGTATAGGCAAAAACCTCCACCAATCATGAGCATGAAAGCTAAATGTGATATTGTTTATGCAAATGAAATGAATGTTAATTAAGGGGCTAATGTGGTCTTTGAGATTCGGACAAGTATGTCCTCGGGGTGTCTTTGTATACCTAGCCTACCTAAAGCTTCCAACTTGGGATAGGTTGTCAGAAAGTTCGCTACATGGGTCTCATAGAAAATCACGGGTTCCTTATAAATAATGAAATGCAAAAGCAAATAAGTTAAATCACAAGTAATTAAATTATGTTATCTAAAAAGTGTCTCATGATTTGTTTAAGGATATTTTTGAATATATATTAAATATTTGTTATCTTAGTGCTTGTATCGATTACGGAAGTATATCTAAATGTGGTTCACATAAGTTCGCAAACTATTCAATGGTATATTAGGCTACTTGGGTTACATGGTGACTGTCCTTGGCCAGGGTATGTCGAAAGTATCACAACTCAAAGGAAACTGGAAGTACCGAGTGTTTAAGAGGACAAATATACCGGTAATCGTAGTTGGGTCACTGTTCATAACTAATAATAAGAGAATTATTTCTCACTTGCAGACTTATGTAAATGCTAACCTGATCTAATCTGCAAAAACTTAGAATTTCTTGTAAATAAATCAAGTAGCTTAGTGTTTTATTTTTATTTTTATTTTTATTTTGTTTCGTCTTTATTTTTATTTTTTGTAATAAGTGTCAGTTTGTGTGTCAAACTAGTTCTTATTGCACAAGAGATGTGATAAACATTAATGTTATAATTCTCAGTGAATTATATAACTCTTGTTGCTTACGGTATAAATGTTTAAAAGATGGATTTTCTAATTAATACATAAGTTGTTTAATTTAGAAAATGAAATGTTTTGAAAATTGAAAAGTCAAAATATTTTTTAATGTGTTTCAAGTAAATTTTTGAAATTTCAATTGTTTTTGGTTGATAAGTATGCTTGATAAAGATTGGACTTGCCTTAGATCTTGTAATGATTGCTAGGTTAAGATTTTGGTTGTTTTGCATACTTATGAAATTTTTATTGTTTTTGATGCTTTGATGAAGTTTGCTAAGTGTGCAGGTTACAGATGATACACTCATTTTATAATGAAATTGGCATCAAAAATTTTAGATTGTGATTGAAGGCAAAATTGTTTTTGCTTGCTTATTAGAATTGCATTGCGACGGACAATAAAAGTTGCTCAGAAATTACAAGAATTGTACTACAAGGATGGATTGCCTTGTATTTAACCTAAGACTTAGTGTGATAGGTTACCATTGTTTTATCAAGATCACAACCTAAGATGTAATGTGATAGGATGTTGATATGATATTTTGATAAATTGTAATGCATTATACATTAAATATGTTTTAGTGTAAGTTTGCATTTGTTGAGTTAAACATCAATGAAGAAATAATCGATTTTATGTCAAGATAATAATGTAAGATTTATTTGATACATTATTGTGATGACAAGTTAGTACGGATGATCTACGATTGCATATTCGAGTAGATACAGGTTTTTGGAAACGAGTATCTACAGGTTTATGTTTCTGGAAAATTCACGAAATTTGGCTAAGGAATGAAACTTGTGTGAATAAAAATCTAAAATTTCGAAGTCATTCGTGCTGACGTCAACATGCCTCGCGCTGACATCATCACGAAGCCCACGAACTAAGTATTCGGCCCGGCCCACGAAGCTCCGAATATAAATATGGGTTTTACCTTTTCATTAATTATGTTTAATCGAAAATTAACCCTAAGTAATTCACACGAACTACGTCCTTCGTGCCACTGTTCATTCGTGATCTCTTTTCGATCGATCTCTTTCCCCTTTTCGTTTCTTATCCAGATTTGTTGGTATGGCAGGACAAGGTGCTTGCGTGTTTGTCAAAGAACATAATGCTGCAATTGATCTTAGCATTACGCAGTCAGGATGCACACCAGAGTTTCACGGTGTCCTTCAGTATCTAGCACGCTCTCGTATTCGTTTTGCTTTGACCGAGAATCCTCCACTAGTCATAAGTCTTATTACTGAATTCTGGAACTCAGCCAGATTGGTGCAAGTTGGTGATCACACTATGATTAGCACTACTGTTGCTGGACTTTACATTCAGTTTACTGCTGGAGACTTAAGGACTATTTTGGACTTCGGTACTGATGATATGGAGCAAGGTCCTGTTGAGTTTGAAGAAAGCTTTTGTGCCGGTGCTCTCAGGCGTATGGGATATGTTGGTGATATTACTCATCCTTATCGCAAGAATCGTCTTTTAGGCAAATGGAGATTGCTTGCCTACTACTTATTGAGGTCCCTTAGTCATCGGAGTCCAGGTCATGATCAGTTGAACATTTTTACTGCTTCTTAGATGCTTGCTCCTGTGCTGAACAAGCCCTACAGCTTTTCTCAGTACATATATGATAATTTTGTTAAGCAGTTGAGAGCGTTTGGAAACGATAAGAAATTCTTTCTGTTTCCAAGATTTGTGATGATAATCATTCGGCGTAGAATAGCAGATTTGCCATTTGACGGTCCTACTTTCAATTTGGGTTGTCTGACTCATAAGGTGTTTGTTGAGAGTACGAAACGCTTTGCAGGTCATGGTGTTCCTGATAATGTTATGAATCCACCATTGTTCGGACATCTCATAAATCCTGACTATGTTGCTCCTCTGTATGCTGGTAATCTGGAGCATGATTCAGATATGGATGCTCTTATGGAGGATATTGATGATCCTACAAATCTTGTGCCACCAACTTCTGGAGTTTCTACTTCTATCTCTGCTCCAGTTGGTGATGTTGCTGGTCCTTCTGAATTGCCTGTCAATGTGGTTGAAGATTCAGAAGAGGATGAAGAAGAGGAAGAACGATTGCCGAAGCGAAGAAGAATACAAGGGAAAGGAGTTGACGTTGTGGAAAGATTTCCAACTTCTCAGCGATCTCAGGCTGAAGTTGATAGAGAGTTTGCTGCTTATAATGAAGCCATGGAGAGGTCTCTTGCACCTAATGTTGGTGATACTCCATTGGTTGCTGCTTTAAGAGCTTCAGTTTCTGATGTTCCTGTTTCTGTGTCTGCTACTTCTGCAACTGGTGTTGTTGTTGGGGAGAGAAGGTCGAGACCAAAGTTTATCATTAGAGGAACTGGTTCTCGCGCACAAGTTGTTACTAAGGCTACAACTGTTACGATTCCTACTGCTCCGGAGTCTACAGTTCGTCAAGAGCCAGAGCCGACACTTGTTGCTCCTAGGCCTTCGTCTGCTCCTATTCAGGCGACAGTTGTTGTTTCTACTATCATGGGACGTCTGTTGGCACCTCTGCAACGCCCTCAGATGCCTCCTACAGGAACTTTCAGTGCTAGTATGCTTTCTTTTGAAGCTACGATGCCACTTCATGCCTCTACATCTGATGTTGTTTCTACGTCACGTCCAGTTGCTCCTATTCAAATGCAGCTGAGTTGTTTATTTTCTGAGAAGAAGATGCTAGAGTTGAGGGTTCAAGCTTTGGAGAATAAGCTACAGCTCCAAGCTGACATGCATCAGGAAGAGATGGACTTGATGACAGCTCTTGTTCAGTCTCTTAGATCTAGACTTGACCAATTCTTGGCTCAAGGGGGAGATAAAAGTAGTTGTAAGGATGATGAGCTTGCTAAGAAGACTAGAGATGATGATCATGATGATCAAGATCGAGCTCAAGATCCAAATCAACAACAAACAGATGGTGAGCTAGAGAATCAGGGTCAAGGTCAAGATGATGTTGATGATGCTATAGATACAGAGACTGCAGATATTCAGGGGGAGTCATCAAGACAAAGAGAGTCAGAGATTGCTGGTACAGCTGGTGCTAGTACTTCTAGGACTCAAGATAAAGGCAAAGTTGTGATGGCCGCTCCAGATGCAAATCCTGATGATCCAAATAATGATGATGAGGAAGATTCCAATTCAGGTAACTCCGATTCTAATTCTAATAGAATAGAAAGGGAGATTCGAGAAAAGTTAGTGAATGATCCTCATAATCATATAGAAAAAGAAAATCTTAGCAAAGGAAAATCTACTCAGGATAGTGAGTCAACTAAGACTGATTCTACTACCAATGCCTCTACAGAGTCAGATTTGCACCCATTAATTGTGCATAGACTAGAAAAGAGATTAGGTTATGATCCACAAGCTCATATGAGAACTAGAGCAGAGATTATGGATTATGATGATTATTATGATCCAGGATCACTTAGGGATCAAATGAAAGAACAGTCAGGGTTAACTCATACGTGTCAGATTCGGATTCAGATTCGGATTATGAACCTTAGTGCTATTGATTTTTGTTTTTGTAATAATTATAAGATAAATATGAATGTATTTGTTACATTATATTTATGATATAATATTATTGTTGTAAGTTAAAATAGATAAAGATTATAAGATAAATATTAATGTAACTGTTGCATTATATTTATGATATAGTATTATTTATTTTAATTTCTTTTATGTATTTATTTTATTATACCTTGACTTATGATTTATGTTCTTTATCTTTGTATATGTAAATCGTTTGAATTGCAGATAAGCTTCAAAGGATAGGTGCATTGGACGATCTTGATGCTGAAGAAGACTTAGAAAGTATCAATGATGAAGATATGGAAGAAGGAGAGTTCATTACTTCGGAAGCTGATAGAAAAAGGTTGCTTGAGATACCTTATGACTTTGATCGTGTCTTTAATGAAGATGAAGTCATTCAAGTTGAACCAATAGCTGAAGTGGAACATCTCAATCTTAATCCAATCAGAAAAAGTACAAATGAACCTAAGAATGTTGCAAGTTTGAGGTTTGATGTATATGCAATTATAGTTGATGAAGGACATGATAATATTTTTGATCTATACTGGAATATAGATGCTACACAAGAGGTTGATCTTGGAAGATTTAATATACCTCCGGTGCAGCAAGATCATGAGTTTATATTTAATAGACTAATTCCAGGTTATAGAGGACATAGTGGTTTGGTAATACGTGATACGTATAAACCATCGATGTTTTGGGAGTTTATCTCAGACAAGGATGCACCCAAGTACATCTCAGTGATACAAAGTTGGCTTTATGATCAGAGAATCGATTTATTTGTTATCAAGAGAAAGGAGGGATGCCAGTACATGTCAATGAGTCAAAGACATTTCCACTCTCTTAGTGATTCAGACATGATAGATTTGGGAAGACGATGGTTTGTTAATCTTCAGAGTATGGACTTGCAGATTTCTATTGGAATAGATTCCGAAGTGGAAGAATTTGGAATTTCAGTGATAGAGGTTTGAAGCCTGAAGATAGGTTGATTAAACCTACACCGAAGAAGAAGATTAAGAATCCAGATGGCACATTTCGGTTTGTCCAGAAAAGGATTAAATGTGTTAAAAAGGTTCCCGCTATCAGATGGGATCAAGATATGCTGACAGAGATGAGATTTTGGCAAATAGATATCAAGTCAGGCGAAGCACAGATGTTCGTTGATGATTCACAAGAACAAATGTTGCTACGCATGTATGATCCAATGCAGATTGTCAATTTGTCAAGAGGTGATCAGAGAAGACTTTTGGATACACCTTGCTCAGCAGTGGACTTTTGGAGAGTTAAAGAAAGGCGCTATCGCAACATTCTCGCACATTGTTGGCAAGAGAAAATTCATGCGTATAGCACAAGACTTTTGTTTAATGTATAACTTTGAAGTTCAAGTTCGAAGACTTTAAAGAGATCTATTTGCAATCATCAAGGGGGAGTCTGTAGATGCAGATTCGTTGTGACAATCGCAACATAGATTTGATTATTGTTTATGTTTTAGGAACTATGTTTGTAATCATTTAAATAAGAACTTGTGTTGATATTTAATGATTACGTTTGAACTTCAATATTATATCTGTTTGTGTTTTGTATTGTGTTTGTGTGTAATATATAGTTTTGCAGGTACAAGAACATAGAATCATGGTTTATAAGTGTCGTAGAACACTTGAACAATGATTGGATGTTATGTACGAGCCAAACAAAGCTAAACAAAGAGTCAAAGGTCGTCCCTCGTGCTGACGTCATCAGTATGTAGGAACAACCTCGTGCTGACGTCAGCACGAGGTAAGTCGATTGACTTATTGTTTCGGGCCTAATCTGCGATTAAGGCCTAAGCCCACACGATCCAATACTTAACTAGTATAAATACAAGACCTAATCTACGGAATTAGGTTAATCGGGGTTAATCGTTTCTAATTCTTTTAGATCTTAGTGATTATACACGAATCAAGGTTATTTGTTCCTTCATGTGACCTCCTACACGAACCACAAACCTTGTGCATCTCCTTGGGTTGGTTAATTGCTTATTAATAAACAAAAAGCAATAGCAATCTAGTTATCTCAAGAGGATTCCGCACTCTTGACATAACGAATCACATCTTATTACGATCTACGTAATAATAGGGCACCTTACAGCAATCTCTGTATCCATAGCATCATTACCAGCATCTTGACCTTGACCCTGATTCTCTGGCTCACCATCTGTTTGTTGTTGATTTGGATCTTGAGCTCGATCTTGGTCATCATGATCATCATCTCTAGTCTTCTTAGCAAGTTCATCATCCTTACAGCTACTTTTATCTCCCCCTTGAGCCAAGAATTGGTCAAGTCTAGATCCAAGAGAATGAACAAGAGCTGTCATTACATCCATCTCTTCTTGATGCTTAGCAGCTTGGAGCTGTAGCTGATTCTCCAAAGCAGTAACCCTCAACTCTAACATCTTCTTCTCTGAAAACAAACGACTCAGCTGCACTTGAACAGGAGCAACTGGACGTGACGTAGAAGCAACATCAACACCAACTGGAGCAGAGGTAGAAATAGAAACTCCAGAAATTGGTGGAACAAGATTTGCATGATCATCAATATCCTCCATAAGAGCATCCATATCTGGATCATGCTCCAGATCTCCAGCATATAAAGGAACATCATTGAGTCCTTCAAACTGATCAGCTCGCTCTTCTTCAGGATTTTCTTGAGCCTGATCATCAGCAGCAGCAGCAGCAGCAACAGCAACAGGTTCTTCATCTTCCCAACCTTGTCGAGGGGCAACATAGTTAGGATTGATCAAATGTCCGAACAATGGTGAATTATCAACATCAACCGGAACATTTCTTCCCGACAAATGCTTTATGCTTTCAACAAATGCCTTATGAGTAAGACGACCTAAATTGAACATAGGATCATCAAATGGCAATTCAGCTGCAAAGTGACGAATGATTATCATCACAAATCTTGGAAATAGAAAGAATTTCTTGTCTGTACCAAATGACCTCAACTGCTTCTCCAAATTATCAAAAATGTACTGAGAAAAGCTATACGGCTTGTTCAGCACCAAGGCAACCATCTGAGAAGCGTTCTGTATATTCATCTGGTCATAGCCTGTACTCCGATGACTAATGGACCTCAACAAATAATAAGCAAGCAGCTTCCATTTGCCACGAAGATGAGAAATAGCATCAGTATAGCCTATACGACGTAGAGCACCGTCACAAAATTCTTCTAAAAAATAAGTCGGACCTTGCTCTATCTCGACATCACCCAAGTGTAATATCGTCCGTAAGTCTCCAGCTGAGAACGAGAATGAACGTCCTCCAACAGTAGTGCGAATGTACATATGATCACCCATCTGCACTGAACGGGCTGAGTTCCAAAACTCCCTAATGAGACTTATCACCAACGGAGGGTTCTCTGTCACTGCAAAATGTACACGAGAACGTGCAAGAAACTGTATGACACCATGAAACTCTGGTGTGCATCCCGTCTGTGTAATGCTAAGATCGAGTGTAGCATTGTGCTCCTTGATGAACACACGAGCATTATTACCTTGTCCTGCCATACCTACACAAAAACAGACAAAAAGGACAAGAAAACGAAAAAGTTAGAAATTAAAAACAAAAAATTAGGGTTTTTGGCTCGACTGCTTCGTGATGACGTCATCACGAGGAAGATATTCTTCGTCGTGACGTCAGCACGAGCTTCAAATGAAACCCAGAAACACGAACTAAAAACATCTCCATTCAATGAGTTAATCAAATAAAATCATCAGCGTAGACTTGTTTATGGATCTTGTATGCCAGAAAATCAAAAATCGAAACAAATTCGATGAACATGAAGTGGTTCGTGTACTTGATGTTCTTCATGTGAATAGTGACCGAAACATAGTATCTTCAATTAATCTTGATTTTAAGTATGTTAACATGAACTTATGTTAGATTTTAAGTCCAAATCATCAAAAATTGAAGATCAAATTCTTGGTTCGTCCTAGTTACTGTTCACACGAAGAGGATTCAAAATTTGGGCATTATAACGACATAAAATCGTTAGTTCTTATAGTCAAAACATCAATAATCAATCATAGATCGTGAAAGTACCAACAAATCTAAGTAACAAACACAAAAAGAGGATGAATTCGATCGAAAAGAGATACGAATGGATAGTGCGCACGAGGGAGGCAAGTTCGTGTGATTTACTTAGGGTTAAATTTTCGATTAATGGTAATTAATGAATAGTAATAACCCATATTTATATTCGAATCCTCATGGGCCGGGCCGAACACTCAGTTCGTGGGCTTCGTGATGACGTCAGCGCAAGGTATGCTGACGTCAGCACGAAGGACTTCAAGTTTTCATATTTTTATTCACACAAGCTTCATTCCTTAGCCAAATTTTGTGAATTTTCCAAAATTCTAAACAAGGAAAAATTACGAAAATTCCAGAAACATAAACCTGTAGATACTCGTTACTAAAAACCTGTATCTACTCGAATATGTAATCATAAATCATCCGTACTAACTTGTCATCACAATAATGTATCAAATAAATCTTACATTATCGTGACATAAAATCGATCATTTCTTCATTGATGTTTAACTTAACAAATGCAAACTTACATTAAAACATATTTAATGTATAATGCATTTCAATACATCAAAATATCATATCAACAACCTATCACATTACATCTTAGGTTGTGATCTTGATAATATATTTATAACCTATCACACTAAGTCTTAGGTTAATAAATACAAGGCAATCCATCCTTGTAGCACAATTCTTCTAATTTCTGAGCAACTTTTATTGTCCGTCGCAATGCAATTCTAATAAGCAAGCGAAATAAATTTTGCCTTTAATCACAATCTGAAATTTTGATGCCAATAACATTGTAAAATGAGTTCATTATCTGTAACCTGCACACTTAACAAACTTCATCAATGCACCAAAAACAATAGAATATCATAAATATGCAAAACAACCAAAATTGTAACAACCATCTTAGAAATGTTCTGAATAAGTTCTTTGAAACGTACTTTCGCCACTAGAACGGCTAGACAGTTCAACTTATTTAAGTTCTTGACGTACTTTAGACCTAAATTATGTGCTTTTATGGAGGTCAATTTGATCTTAAAATCTTGATTTATTATTCGAGTTCATGAATAAGTTCGATGGAATATTAAAGTTCGGTTCATAAACGTTCGTGTTCATAAAAGTTCTAGTTCAAAATGTTCGCAAATAGTCCTTGCATTTATTGAGTTCATTTAATATGGGAAAGGTTTAAATAGAAAATGATGGGAACCCTGGAGAGAGAAGCAAACACATTCCATCTTCTTCATCTTTTTTTCTCTCTCTCTCTAAAACACATAGTGCAGCCACCTAAAACACACACAAAAAAATCATCTTTTGATTTTGGGTTGATTAACCAAAATCGTTTGTACTTTTAGCATCCTTGTGATAATCAAAACATATTTCTGGAATAAAATCTGAGGTAACAACAACAATTTATGAGTTTTTGATCAAATTAAAAGTGTACATTTTCAAGTTCATGTTCTTGATGATTTGGTCCAATTTTGATTGAAAATCGTGTTAATAGTTAATGGGTTTGTGTCTAAGATTGCTTAATAACATTTGTGTGAACAAATTTGGGTCATAACATGCTTTAATCTACAAAACCCATTTTTGAAAGTGAAGGAAAACTTGTTCTTAATGTGCCATGACTTGTACATGTTATAGATGGTCTCGAAATCGTTAAAAATGTTATTGGTTAGTGTTATTGTGCATATAAGTACTAGTGCTATGTTCTAACAAGTCCGGAAATAGATCTAGACCTTCTTATTATGTGCTTGTTCTTGTTCAGCTCGTGTGGCATGTAGAACGATCCTGGATGGGATGATCTTGACCCCAAGATCGTCCTAGACAGCCCCTTTGGTACCTCGTACTTGTTCATTCGATCTTGTGTGGTGTTGTTGGTACGTCTATTGGATAACTGATCCTTCGGATCGGTTTTGCTCAAACACTTGTCCTTCAAAATGATCATGTGCCTTGTTCTTGTCCTTGGATCATTAGAACGATCCTGCTCCAAGTCAGTTAGGAAGATCCTGAGTTGCCTTGTAAGACGATCTTGAGCCCCAACCTTAAAACGTTCTTTAGCATTGGTCATTGAAACGATCTTGCACCATAGAACTTGAAACGATCTTGAACTATAGGCATCTAAGACGATCTTGTACATTGAAACAATGGGACGATCTTGTGCATGTCAATGGGACGATCTTGTGCCTCTGAAAACCTAGAACGACTTTGAGCCTTGTCCAAAGGGACGGTCTTGAACACCAAACCCTAGGACGACTTTGTGCAATCGGAAAACAACATGAACATGTTCTATAACATACGACACTTCATCACTAATCAACCAAATCTAGTACATGACTCCTAGACAAGTCCTTAGCTTCAATATTCTTCGATTAAGTACAATCAAGACCACTTATAGACACCAGAGCTAGTTCATAAATCGATACAGAACAACGTACATTGTGCAAACCTTAATTGTGTACATTAAAGGCATGTTCTATCTTAATTACTAAAGTACGAGTTCTATGAACAACCAAATTGAGTTCTTAACGCTAAAGTCATTATTAAAGACATGTTCAACTCATTAACACGATAAGTACTTATGTGTGAGTTCAAAGAAGTTCAGTTCGAGTCCAGTTCATGTACTTAAAGTTCATTTAAACTCTTTTGAGTCAAAACGTTCAAAGATTTTCAAAGGACCAAATCATCAGTTCATCAAGGGCATTTCAGTGATTAAATAATCCCATGAACTAATATATGTACTTATTTATGATCAATGATATGTACTTAGGCTTTCATCAAAACGTGCTTGGATTTTGATAGATATAACTTATCTATCTCTGTACTTGTTCTCTGTGCTTGTACCAGATCACTGTGAGTTCACTAATCCCCTTTTCGTACATTTTGTTCAAGTTCTTTTATCGGGGTCTGAAAAGCATGAAAACTATTTTGTACTTGTACATATGTTCTTGAACTATTTTACGTACTATATTATGATCTTGAACTACTTATGATATGATTCTTAAACTATTTAAAAGAGTATTTAAGTCTTGAATGGGCAGGATCTTAAATACATTTAAACTACTGTACTTGTTCATTATCATGTTCTAGTTCATACTTGTACTTGTCCAGTTCTTGTTCACTGCTATCAATTCATATCCCACGGTTCAGGGATTGAACCATAGGTAATTATGGACAGCGCTGTTTAGGGTAGGCCCACCCTCATTCTCCGCCGTTCTGGAGGATGCATATTACTTGTTCTTGTACTTGTTCTTGTTCTGATCTAGACCTTATTTGACGTACTTGAGATATGTGAGCACATCATTACATTACAGTTCAGTTCTGGCCAATCGGGTTAGCAGTGACCATTTTTATCTAAAGTTCATTATATGTTCCTGCTCTATTCTTACTATTATAAGGTACTTATGTTCAAAGTGCAGATTTCATGATCTAGTTCTTATTATTACAAAGTACATTGGTTCAACGTACAATACTTGTGATCTTGTTCTTATGATCTTGTTCTTATTATACATATATATTTATATGTAAACTAAAACGTACTTTATGTGAACCTCACCAACTACTTTTGTAGTTGACCTTTTGAACTTACATGCTTTTCAGGCTAGGCTAAGTAGACCTTGTTAGCATAGGAGTCTTCCTTTCTAACCTCATCCTTTTGGCGATTGTTCGAGCATACAAGATCAGGAGCAGTGAAGACATCCCTTGCTATATCAGTTCAAGTTCTAGTTCTTAAAAGACAATTGTTCTGTCTTATGATTATCAACTAATTTGAGTACATCTTATGTTCTGTAATAACTATCGTACTTCTGTTCTTTGTTAATGTTAATGGTTGTGTTGGAACTTGTACTGTGTGCAATTGTGCTTACCTGTGCATCCCGTATTTTCAGCTTTAGCGGGGTGTTACAGTTGGTATAAGGAGCCAGGGTTATAGTGAACACCGAGCTTTTTCCTAAGGAAAACTTGAGCTATAACTTGAATCCACTCTGAGGTGATTCTTTTATGACCGAGTTGAGTAGTAGGTACTCTTATCCTAATTAGATGTAACCTGATCAACTACATCTAATTACGATAAAAGCACCTAGGACCTCAAGGTGTGTCATTGAAGGTGTCATCCATTTCTTAGAGCTCTATTAAGAACTTCGTGCAACCTCGTTCTCGATCATATCAGTTCTAGTTCATTCATCCTCTTATATTTCATTCGTTCTTGTAAGACATACGTGCTTGTGCTTCGATTATAGGCCTTAGAGCTTATACGACTATAGGAACTTATCGTACGACCGATGACTGTTCTTGTTCATATATTGTGCTAACGACAATCATTTATTAACGTACTACGTGCTTGGAGCTATAGACTTGTGCGAAACGTAATCGAGTTCATATTTTCGTCTTATGAGGAGATATAAGGAAGGATGCCGGCTAAACGGGGAAGAAAAGCCAAGGTTGCACCCGCTGTTGAACCGACTGAACCTGAACCAAGTGCTAATGCTACTGTCAACTTCACTCTAGAAGACGTAGCGAACCTCATCACTGACCACATGAATGCGATGATGCCGAACCTTGCCACTCAAGTTGCTCAGATACTAGAGATTCCCTTGACTGAAGGTACTATAACTACTAGAGTCACTCAGAACAAGAGAGCTCAAGAAGAACCTGAACAGAACCAGGAAGTGCACAGTGATTCTGATGGTGCTAGCCAGATCAACACTCGAGCTACTACTGAGGGCAGAGTTACCCGAAGTAGAGGGTGTTTGTTCAAGACCTTTACTCAGTGCAAACCCCAGTCTACAAAGGGGAGAAAGGTTCTGCTGAACTGTTGATGTGGTTTGAAAACATGGATGAAGCCCTATACCACACTGAGACTACTGAAGACAAGATGGTGGAGCATGCGACCAGCCAGTTTGATGGAGCTGCTAGGTCTTGGTGGACTGGCATCGTCACTACTGTTGGCAGGAAGACCGCTTATGCTCACTCTTGGGAAGAACTTCAGAAGATGATGGGAGCCGAATTCTGCACTAAAGATGCATTGCAGGAGTTAGAACAAGAGTTTTGGGATTTGAAGATGGAGGGTTTGGAGATTGAGAAGTACATTCTGAGATTCAATGAGCTTGCTAGACTTGTACCACACTTGGCTTCTACAGAGGAGAAGAAGATCGATCGTTTCATCTGGGGCTTGATTCCTGAGATCTGCCGTGACCTCACCAGCAAAGGCCCCAAGACCATGTCAAGAGCCACTGTACTAGCTAAGACCTTGACCAAAGATATTATCAGGTCAGGAGGTTTGACTGAGAATGCTGATAAGGGGAAAAGGAAGGCTGAAGAGGTGGTTGAGAAGAAAGTTGAGCCCCCAAGTAAGAAGGGGAAGATCTTGAAGAACTATGTTGTGACCGTAGTGCCTGAACCGACTAGATACTCTGGAGCTTATCCTAAGTGTAACCGTTGTAACCTTCATCACACTGGTGCTTGCCCTGTCTGCTATAAGTGCCAAGGTGTTGGACACATGGCAAAGTACTGTAATGCTGTCTCAGAGAACTTGATCAGAACCAACCCACCGCCAGTGAACAGAAATCCTCCAGTAAGAAATGCCAGACCTCCACTACTACCTGTTGTTCCAGTTCAAAGAAATCAGAACCAGATCCAGAACGCCCAAGTTCAGGGTGCTGCTTATCCACGCGGGCCAAGAAACCAGAACCAGAACCATCAGCAACAGCAAAACCAACAAGGCCCTGCTAACGCCCGTGTTTTTGCTCTGAACGCTGAGGAAGCTCGTCAGAACCCTCAGGTTGTGACAGGTACTTTTCTTCTGAACAATCATTATGCTTCCATACTATTTGACTCCGGTGCTGAACGTAGCTTTGTCGCTTTAGACTTTAAAGCTAAGACTGACATGAAAACTGGCAAACTAAATGATAAGTATGTGGTAGAGTACGTAAATGGCCATAAGTACGGCACTAATGAAATTGCTCTAGACTGACCTTTGATCTTAGTAGACAAGAACTTTACAATTGACCTAATCCCTGTCGAGATTAGTAGCTTTGATGTTATCATGGGAATGGATTGGCTATCCAAACACCACGCGAATATTTGTTGCCACGAGAAATCAGTTCATATACCGCTCTTGAACGGCGAGATCTTGATCGTACAAGGCGATAAGTCCACGAACGAACTTAAAATCATCTCAGCCATGAAATTCCGTAAGTACTTGGACAAGAAAGATCATCTTGTGTACCTAGCTCATGTCATTGATAAAAGTGTTAAAGAACTGAAAGTTCAAGACATCCCCATTGTTCGGAACTTCCCAGATCTCTTTCCTGATGACTTACCAGGTATACCACATGTTGGATAAGTCGAGTTCAATATTCATCTTGTTCCCGGTGCAGCACCAGTCGCTAAAGCACCGTATCGTTTAGCTCCTCCTGAAATGCAAGAACTGTCCAATCAATTACAAGAACTTTTGAGCAAAGGCTTTATTCGTCCTAGTTCATCCCCTTGGGGGGCACCGATGCTATTCGTTAAAAAGAAATATGGCTCCATGAGAATGTGCATAGACTATCGTGAACTGAACAAATTAACCGTTAAGAACCGGTATCCCTTGCCTCGCATACACGATCTGTTTGATCAATTGCAAGGTGCTTCGTACTTCTCTAAGATCGATCTACGTTCGGGTTATCACCAGATCCGTGTTCAGGATGGTGACGTCCCAAAGACAGCTTTTCGTACTCGTTATGTCCATTACGAATTTCTCGTTATGCCATTTGGTCTGACTAATGCTCCAGCGATCTTTATGGACTTAATGAATCGTGTCTGTCGTCCGTTCTTAGACAAATTTGTTATTGTGTTCATTGACGACATACTCGTGTACTCTCGGAACAAGACTGATCATGAACAACATTTACGTTCTATTCTACAACTTCTTCGAGAAGAAGAGTTGTACGCTAAGTTCTCTAAGTGCGAGTTCTGGCTTCGCCAAGTACAGTTCCTCGGCCACGTCGTAAACGAACAAGGCATTCATGTCGACCCGGCCAAGATTGAAGCCATTAAAAAGTGGGAGGCTCCGAAAGCTCCTACTGAAGTTCGTAGTTTTCTCGGACTAGCTGGTTATTATCGTCGTTTTATCGAGAACTTTTCTAAGATCGCACTACCCTTGACTCAACTGACCCAAAAGACCAAGGACTTTATTTGGGGCGAACAACAAGAACGAGCGTTCCAAACCCTAAAAGATAGACTGTGTAAAGCACCTGTTCTAGCTTTACCAGAAGACACCGAAGACTTTGTCGTGTACTATGATGCTTCACATCAAGGTCTAGGTTGTGTACTGATGCAAAGAGGCAAAGTGATCGCCTACGCATCCAGACAACTTAAAGTGCATGAAAAGAACTACACCACCCACGATCTAGAACTTGGAGCAGTCTTTTTTGCCCTAAAGATTTGGAGGCACTACCTGTACGGAACTAAATGTACGATCTTCACTGATCATAAGAGGTTGCAACATGTGTACAACCAGAAAGAACTGAATATGAGGCAAAGGCGATGGGTGGAACTACTAAGTGATTACGATTGTGACATTAAGTACTCTCTTGGAAAAGCAAATGTAGTAGCTGATGCTTTAAGCAGAAAAGAACGAGTCAAGATCTTATCTATCAACGAAGCATATCGCACAGACTTAAGACAACTTGTGATCGCAAGTCAAAAAATCGGCTTGAGGTCAAAAGACAACATAAAGGCAGAACGGTTAGGCCCGATCGCTCAAGAGCTAGTAGTTGATGATGAAGGAGTCAGGAAGTTCAAGAACCGAGTTTGGATCCCTGCAGTTAATGGTGTTCGAGAGATCATCATGCAGGAAGCTCACAGTTCAAGGTACTCGATTCATCCGGGCGCAGACAAAATGTATAAGAACTTGAAGCAAGACTATTGGTGGCCTGGGATGAAGAGAGAGATCTTTGAGTACGTCAGCAGATGTCTGACATGTTCTAAAGTCAAGATCGAACATCAGAAACCTTCTGGTTTGTTGAAACAATTAGAAGTCCCGGTGTGGAAGTGGGAAGATATTACCATGGATTTCATCATGAAACTGCCTCGTACGAAAGACAACCATAACTCTATTTGGGTTATCGTAGACAGACTGACGAAATCAGCTCGTTTTCTTCTAATTCGTGATGACTACTCACTGGAGAGACTCGCTGAGATTTATATAGACGATATTGTGACCAAGTACGGTGTCCCTTTATCGATTGTGTCCGATCGAGATCCTCGCTTCACGTCCGACTTTTGGCAGTCACTTCAAGAAGCGTTAGGTACTAGACTTAACTTGAGCACCGCTTATCACCTACAGACGGACGGGCAAAGCGAACGTACTATTCAGACCTTGGGGAACATGCTCCGTTCTTGTGCATTAGAGTTTAGAGGGAGTTGGGATAAACATCTTCCGTTGATCGAGTTCTCGTACAATAACAGCTATCACACTAGTACTTAGTGTGCACTGTTCAAGGCCTTATATGGTCGTAAGTGCAGATCACCACTTTGCTGGCTAGACGCCGGTGAAAGAAGCTGGATGAAGCTCCCAGTCGTACAGTTCACTATAGACAAAATAACTGTTATCAAAGAAAAGCTTAAAGCTGCTGAAGACAGACAAAAGTCCTATGCGGACAAACGCCGTAAACCTTTAGAGTTCGAGGTAGGCGATAAAGTTCTATTGAAAGTTTCCCCTTGGAAAGGTACTGCCCGGTTCGGCAAGAAAGGCAAATTGGCGCCTCGGTACATTGGACCTTATAAGATCATTAAACGTGTGGGACCAATAGCGTACAAACTGGAACTACCACTAAAACTTGGCAACGTTCATGACACATTCCACGTGTCCAATCTTAAGAAGTGCATGGCTGACGACCCGACCGTCATTCCTGTTAAGGATGTTCATATAGACGAAGGGCTTGAGTTCACTGAAGAGCCCATCGAGATCATTGATAGAGATGCTAAACAGACTAGACAGAGCAGAGTACAACTAGTTCGTGTACGTTGGAGTGCTAGACACGGGTATAATGATACCTGGAACGCAAGGACTTCATTAAGAAGAAGTACCCTCATCTTTTTTATCGGCAAGACTCTTAATTTCGAGGATGAAATCCTCCAAGTGGGGGAGAATGTAACAACCGTCTTAGAAATGTTCTGAATAAGTTCTTTGAAACGTACTTTCGCCACTAGAACGGCTAGACAGTTCAACTTATTTAAGTTCTTGACGTACTTTAGACCTAAATTATGTGCTTTTATGGAGGTCAATTTGATCTTAAAATCTTGATTTATTATTCGAGTTCATGAATAAGTTCGATGGAATATTAAAGTTCGGTTCATAAACGTTCGTGTTCATAAAAGTTCTAGTTCAAAATGTTCGCAAATAGTCCTTGCATTTATTGAGTTCATTTAATATGGGAAAGGTTTAAATAGAAAATGATGGGAACCCTGGAGAGAGAAGCAAACACATTCCATCTTCTTCATCTTTTTTTCTCTCTCTCTCTAAAACACATAGTGCAGCCACCTAAAACACACACACACAAAAAAATCTTTTGATTTTGGGTTGATTAACCAAAATCGTTTATAGTTTTAGCATCCTTGTGATAATCAAAACATATTTCTGGAATCAAATCTCAGGTAACGACAACAACTTATGAGTTTTTGATCAAATTAAAAGTGTACTTTTTCAAGTTCATATTCTTGATGATTTGGTCCAATTTTGATTGAAATTCGTGTTAATAGTTAATGGGTTTGTGTCTAAATGTGCTTAATAACATTTGTGTGAACAAATTTGGGTCATAACATGCTTTAATCTACAAAACCCATTTTTGAAAGTGAAGGAAAACTTGTTCTTAATGTGCCATGACTTGTACATGTTATAGATGGTCTTGAAATCGTTAAAAATGTTATTGGTTAGTGTTATTGTGCATATAAGTACTAGTGCTATGTTCTAACAAGTCCGGAAATACATCTAGACCTTCGTATTATGTGCTTGTTCTTGTTCAGCTCGTGTGGCATGTAGAACGATCCTGGATGGGATGATCTTGACCCCAAGATCGTCCTAGACAGCCCCTTTGGTACCTCGTACTTGTTCGTTCGATCTTGTGTGGTGTTGTTGGTACTTCTATTGGGTAACTGATCCTTCGGATCGGTTTTGCTCAAACACTTGTCCTTCAAAATGATCATGTGCCTTGTTCTTGTCCTTGGATCATTAGAACGATCCTGCTTCAAGTCAGTTAGGAAGATCCTGAGTTGCCTTGTAAGACGATCTTGAGCCCTAACCTTAAAACGATCTTTAGCATTGGTCATTGAAACGACCTTACACCATAGAACTTGAAACGATCTTGAACTATAGGCATCTAAGACGATCTTGTACATTGAAACAATGGGACGATCTTGTGCATGTCAATGGGACGATCTTGTGCCTCTGAAAACCTAGAACGACTTTGAGCCTTGTCCAAAGGGACGGTCTTGAACACCAAACCCTAGGACGACTTTGTGCAATCGGAAAACAACATGAACATGTTCTATAACATACGACACTTCATCACTAATCAACCAAATCTAATACATGACTCCTAGACAAGTCCTTAGCTTCAATATTCTTCGATTAAGTACAATCAAGACCACTTATAGACACCAGAGCTAGTTCATAAATCGATACAGAACAACGTACATTGTGCAAACCTTAATTGTGTACATTAAAGGCATGTTCTATCTTAATTACTAAAGTACGAGTTCTATGAACAACCAAATTGAGTTCTTAACGCTAAACTCATTATTAAAGACATGTTCAACTCATTAACACGATAAGTACTTATGTGTGAGTTCAAAGAAGTTCAGTTCGAGTCCAGTTCATGTACTTAAAGTTCATTTAAATTCTTTTGAGTCAAAACGTTCAAAGATCTTCAAAGGACCAAATCATCAATTCATCAAGGGCATTTCAGTGATTAAATAATCCCATGAACTAATATATGTACTTATTTATGATCAATGATATGTACTTAGGCTTTCATCAAAACGTGCTTGGATTTTCGTACATTTTGTTCAAGTTCTTTTATCGGGGTCTGAAAAGCATGAAAACTATTTTGTATTTGTACATATGTTCTTGAACTATTTTACGTACTATATTATGATCTTGAACTACTTATGATATGATTCTTAAACTAATTAAAAGAGTATTTAAGTCTTGAATGGGCAGGATCTTAAATACATTTAAACTACTGTACTTGTTCATTATCATGTTCTAGTTCGTACTTGTACTTGTCCAGTTCTTGTTCACTGCTATCAATTCATATCCCACAGTTCAGGGATTGAACCGTAGGTAATTATGGACAGCGCTGTTTGGGGTAGGCCCACCCTCATTCTCCGCAGTTCTGGAGGATGCATATTACTTGTTCTTGTACTTGTTCTTGTCAAGATCTAGACCTTATTTGACGTACTTGAGATATGTGAGCACATCATTACATTACAGTTCAGTTCTGGCCAATCAGGTTAGCAGTGACCATTTTTATCTAAAGTTCATTATATGTTCCTACTTTGTTCTTACTATTATAAGGTACTTATGTTCAAAGTGCAGATTTCATGATCTAGTTCTTATTATTACAAAGTACATTGGTTCAACGTACAAAACTTGTGATCTTGTTCTTATTATACATATATATTAATATGTAAACTAAAACGTACTTTATGTGAACCTCACCAACTACTTTTGTAGTTGACCTTTTGAACTTACATGTTTTTCAGGCTAGGCTAAGTAGACCTTGTTAGCATAGGAGTCTTCCTTTCTAACCTCATCCTTTTGGCGATTGTTCGAGCATACAAGATCAGGAGCAGTGAAGACATCCCTTGCTTTATCAGTTCAAGTTGTAGTTCTTAAAAGACAATTGTTCTGTCTTATGATTATCGACTAATTTGAGTACATCTTATGTTCTGTAATAACTATCGTACTTTTGTTCTTTGTTAATGTTAATGGCTGTGTTGGAACTTGTACTGTGTGCAATTGTGTTATTCTGTGCATCCTGTATTTTCCACTTTAGCGGGGTGTTACAAAAATCTTAACCTAGCAATCATTACAAGATCTAAGGCAAGTCCATTCTTTGTCAAGCATACTTATCAACCAAAAAACAATTGAAATTTCCAAAAATTTACTTGAAACATATTCAAAAATATTTTGACTTTTCAATTTTCAAAACATTTCATTTTCTAAATTAAACAACTTATGTATTAATTAGAAAATTCATCTTTTAAACATTCATACCGTAAGCAACAAGACTTATATAATTCACTAAGAATTATAACTGTGAATGCTTATCAAACTCTCGTGCAATAAGAACTAGTTTGACACACAAACTGACACTTATTAGAAAAATAAAAATAAAGACGAAACAAAATAAAAATAAAAATAAAATAAAATAAAAAACTAAGCTACTTTATTTATTTACAAGAAATCTTAAGTTTCTGCAGATTAGAAATAATTCTCTTATTATTAGTTATAACAGTGACCCAACCACGATTACCGGTATATTTGTCCTCTTAAACACTCGGTACTTCCAGTTTCTTTGAGTTGTGACACTTTCGACATACCCTGGCCAAGGACAGTCACCATGTAACCTGAATAGCCTAATATGCCACTGAATAATTTGCGAACTTATGTGACCCACATTCAGATATACTTCCGTAAACGATACAAGCACTAAGATAACAAATATTCAATATATATTCAAAAACACCCTTAAACAAATCATGAGACACTTTTCCCAAGTTGAAAGTTTTAGGTAGCTAGGTATACAAAGACACCCCGAGGACATACTTGTCCGAATCTCAAAGACCACATTAGCCCCTTAATTTTCATTCATTTCATTTGCATAAAGAATATCACATTTAACTTTCATGCTCATGAGTTGTAGAGGTTTTTGCCTATATTTTGAACAAATCCTATAGTAATGCTAGAGCTTTCACAAAATTTAAGGACTAGATCAATTCATTACTGAAAAGCAAGCATTCTCAGCCATATATCTGAATATATTTCCCACAAGAATATTGTGTAATTTAAGTTCAGATTAAGGAAACCTTGCTACTTTGTGTCTACCAATATATCCCAAATTGTAATCACTGAACTAAGCAGTTATATTTCGATTAAGCAGACTTAAAAGCTAAGTATCCTCATTTTAATCGTCTTACAGCGTCAACTTAAATCTCTCCCATATTTTTGTCATTTTCTCATTTTTCACATTTTTATGGTTTTTTATGACACTAAGAACTCTTTTTGTATTTTTATGACTCTAGCTATTTACAGACACAAACTTACAAAATTAGTTCTTTGAGAGATTTAATATGAATCAGCATTCTTCATCCCATTGAGAAGAATTAACTTCTCAAAACGAGCCTTATCAAATGCTTTGGTATACAAATCAGCTAAATTATCATCGGTTATAACCTTTTCTAAATGAATTAACTTCTTTTGGGCACAATCACGCAAAAAATGATGTCTAATATCAATATGCTTGGTGACCTTATGCATGACAGGGTTATTAGTAATATCTATAACTGACTTATTGTCTATTCTAATAGGAGTATCAAGAAAATCCATACCGTAGTCACGAAGTTGTTGCTGAATCCACAATACCTGGGAACAACAGCTACCAGCAGCCATATACTCTGCATCACATGAAGACTGAGCAACACATGTCTGCTTCTTGCACTGCCACGATCCTAATCTTTCTCCTAACAACTGACAACCTCCAGTCGTAGACTTTCAGTCATTGTTACAACTGCCAAAGTCCGAATCAGTATATGCAACAAAATCAAACGTTCCTCCCATAGGATACCATAGACCAAGCCCTTGGTTTCCCTTAAGATAACGTAGAATACGTTTTGCTGCAGTCAAATGTGACTCTTTCGGACTAGCTTGAAATCTAGCGCAAAGACAAACAGCGAACATAATATCTGGACGCGAAGCTGTGAGATACATCAATGAGCCAATAATAGCACGATAATAAGTTGCATCCACAAGTTCATCTTTCATATCAAGAACCCCTAAACCATGATTTGGTTGAATAGGAGTACCATATGTCTTGGACTCTAGCATTTGAAACCTTTCCAAGATGTCATCGATACAGAATATAAACACTCAATTATCAATCCAGTGTCTTTCACTTCATAAAACAAACTAGTCAGATCCTTATTCAACTGATTTCTAGTTCGAACAGGTTTTGTAGCATTACCAAGAATATTTTCAACCGGATGATCCTTAATAATTCGATATTGAAGAACCGAATCAACATTCAGACTTTCTCCTAAATTTGTTCTAATCTGAAACTCAGGAGAGCTAAAATCATCTTCCGATTCTTCAGAAATAGGATCATCATCAGGCAGTGTAACCTTCGATGGAGTAACTGGTATAGTGTTCTCGGGTTCATTATCATCTGAATCTGGTGTATTATACTTGTCCTTACCACTTTCATCAACATCAGTAGTAGAATGAACTTTGGTTGGAGTAGTATTGACATTTCGAGTAGGCGGAGATGTAGGAGTCTTATCCATGTGATCTCTTAAAATAATCACATCATCAACTGTCTCGAGATCTGAATAAGAATCAGGACCATATAGTGAACTAAACACACTATCGTAATCGATGTTCTTGCCACTTCCAGAATGAATAGCGGGCTTATGACTGACAATCTTGACATTTGTACCCAAATCAACTTTGCCAGTCTGTTTATTGTAAACCTGTCGAATTGATTTTCCCGGTTTATAACCCATGAAAAATCCCTCTTTAACCTTTGAATCAAACTTTGACTAAGGTAGATACTTCAAGAAAGTACACGGTACACCAAATGGTTCAACATTCTGTAAATTCGGTTTCTTCTTATGTAGAAGCTCATAACATGTCTTATTATGACGCTTAACTACAGTAACCCTATTTAAAATATGACAAGCTGTATTCACTGCCTCCCCCCCAAAACATAGTAGGAAGCCCTAAATCTGCAAGCATAGTTCTGGCTGTCTCGATCAGAGTCCTATTCTTTCTTTCAGCAACTCCATTCTGTTGTAGTTCATGCGGAGAACTATATTGATGTTGGATTTCCTTTGACAAACAAAAGACATCCATCACATTATTCTTGAATTCAGTTCCGTTGTCACTCTTGATTCTCTTAACACAAACTCCATAAATGTTTTCAATTTAAACAAAGAAATTTATCAAAATCTGCGGAGTTTCATCTTTCGATTTAAGAAAGAATACCCATGAGAATCTCGAGTAGTCATCAGTAACCACCAAACAGTAATACATCCCACCGATACTTCTTACATTTACTGGACCAAATAAATCCATGTGAAGTAACTCGAAAGGATTGACAATAAAATTTTCTTGTTTCGGTTTATGTGCAGACTTTTGCTGTATACCTTTCAGACAAGGTACACATTTGTTTTCCATCCCAAACCTTTTCATGGGAACGCCTTCAACCAAACCATGTTTGACAATGTCATTCATCTTTTGGAAATTGATATGTCTCATTCTTCTATGCCATAGTAAAGATTCAGATTCGTTTGTTTTTGATAACAAGCAAACAGACTCCTTTAGATCATCAACACCTAACAAAAGGCCATAGATGTCTCTCTTCCTCACACAATATAAGTGCTTCTTTCTCAGTAAAATGGACATTGTTTCCCTTGTCACAAATCTGAGAAACACTTAATAAATTATGTGCTAATTGTTCCACATAATTGACTTTCTCCAGCGTAATCTTCCCATTGACACCATCACCTTGGCCCGAGATGTTGCCACCCTTGGGACCCGCGAAACTAACATATGAACCATTTACATCTTCATAATTGGACAAAACATTCTTGTCCCCTTTTATGTGACGAGAGCATCCACCGTCAACATACCAAAGACTTATAGGCTTTCTTGGTTCTCCCTGCACATCAGACAATAAGATGGTTAGTTTCTGAATGGAACCCAAACCTTTTGAGGTTTAGGTTTTCCGAATTCATCTCTAATGATCAATTTGGTCCAATATCCATCGCTCTGTAAAGGAGCCTTGGATGAGGATGGTGTCACAGACTGTTTCTTAGGTGAAGTGAAACGAGTCTTAGGAGGTGAATTCCTTGGTGAGTGATTACCGAATCTAGGTTGACTCCCTAATCGATCATAGAATTTAGACGAACTATTGATTCTAGAAGAAGGATATCGATTTTGTTGAGCCATCTTCCTAGGTAAATTACTCCTTTGAGGTGTACGAGAACGACTCGGACTTACACTACTAGAAGTAGTATTCTGTGAATGTCCCTGTCGTTTTGGAGTCTTAGATCTATTGACATTAATCCTTTGATCTGTAACAATAGACTCTCCATATGACACATTTCTAAGTAACTTAACATAATTCTGTACATTTTTATTATCAGGATGTCTTTTTGCATACTCCTCATAATAATCCCTTTTATGCACTCATAAATTTTGGTGAAGCTACTTGTTCAACTAGTTTACCCTTCCCTTTAGTATTATGGCCTTTCTCACGACAAGTATAACACTTCTCATTTGGGCATTCAATAGCTATATGGCCTTTCTCACGATAAGTATAACACTTCTTTACTTGTTGTTTTCTAGATTGACCATTTTCTATTTCAGGGATTGGTATACCATACTCCTTCATTTCATTTATGGTATCAAGCGTCTGTATTGCTTCCTCCATAGTTTTTACTGGTTTAAAAGGAGCATAATGTCTATCCTTATATGGAATTTGTTCAGCTAACCATTCTTCTTTATTTTCCACACACCAAACTTTATCAATTTTTGATTTAGGTTCAATCCTATTTATAGATACTTCTTTATCATATAAAACTGTATCATAGTCCTTCAATGTATAGTATACTACTTCATCTGGATTAAAACCTAATTTAGTTTGTTGGTGATCTTTTTGTAGAAGTAAATCAGAATCTTTAGTCACGTTACTTTCCTTCTTAAGAATAACATTTTCAGCAGTTAAACTAGTTAAATTTTCTTTCAATTTCAATATCTCAAGTTTTAAATCTGACACCATTTTACAAACGTCAATTATAGAAGACAAAGAACAAGATACCTTCTGATATGCAGCCTTGCAATCTGCCATGTATGCAACAAAGTCTTCAGTTATCATACCTTCAGGTATCACGAAGTTCTTCATTTGCTCTTCAATGCTCTTCATAGAAATGTCATCAACAGGACTCGATGACTCTTCCTTTTCTTCAGATGCTTTCACTGCTGTCATTTGTTCACTCTCAGATCTTACAGTCTCAGCAACATTACAAACATTCTTCTGAACTATCTCAGATGCACTTTCTTAACTTGAGTATACAGCATAATCAATTGTGCAGCTACCTCATCATATAATTCTACCATGTAGGCATGATTCGAGGTATCATCGGATTGTGTATCCCATTGATAAGTACCATCTGGATTCTGAACAACAACAACCTTTGACTCCGAAAATGGTGACGAAACTGGCTGTTGTGGAGTAGCAGGATATGTAATCATTGCTTGAGTTTTATGATTACTCGGAGTAATACCGCCTTGATTGTAATTTTGACGACTAGCAACGGTATTATCAATCCTCTTAGGTCGTTGACACTCTCTTGCAAAGTGACCAAATCCATCGCAGTTATAACATTTCACCTTGGATTTGTGAAAGCCTTTAGTGCCATTACCTATAGGTCTCCCAGTTCTCTGAGTGAATCTTCTGACCTTAATAGTGAGCATAGCTAGCTGCCATTGTTGATCCATTTCTTCCAAATCATCAGGATCTATCTGATTGTAATCCTCATCAATTACTGCAGGATCAGTAATCTTTCCTCCGATAAATGCTTCATAAGCATTACAAAAGTCTGAGTAAACACTCATTCTACCTTCTGCAGAACTCATACTCATTGGCATAGAGTGGAAAGATTGTACATTGCTCTTAACATTCGCGTGTGCATTGTCATAAGCAACATACCTTTAGCATCTACTATTGTTGTAGCTTCTGCACCACTTAGAAATGCATTGTTTCCCGAGCTAGAACTTGCTAAATGAACAGACTTAGCATGATATAAAGATGGATCTTGTGTGAAATCTGAGTGAGTATCTTTAATTCTTCTCTTCATGTCTCTGTTCTTCAGCTTGGAAACTACCTTTTCAAAGTCCCATGTACTGTATTCCTGATCATCTTGAAGTTGATGAACATAATCAGTCCATGTCTTAGGCAATGAGTCCAAAAACTTATCAACTAGCTCAGTTTGAGGATAAACAACCTCAAAATACGACAACTCAGTGGTCAAATGACTGAATCGAATAATAATATCACCAAGAGATTCTCCTTTCAGTCCATTAAAGGCTACATACTGGCGCTTCAGGAGTTTGATACGATTCTTCTTCAAGGTTACATCGCCCTCACAATATCTTTCAAGAGCGTCCCATAAGTCCTTTGAAGTAGTGTACTTTTTGAACAAATGTACACTATCTTGAGGCAAGGCCATAGTAAGAGTGGACAAGGCCTTTCCCTCAATTGCATATCTTTTACGTTCTTCAATCGGCATATCAGCATAAATATACCTACCGATCACTCCATTTTTCTCATACTAAGGCCAATCAAAACCTTGAGTTATCACAAGCCACATTTCCATGTCAGTGAGACGAATGTAGTCTTCAAAACGTCTCTTCCACATTCAATAATTTTCCACACGGAACAATTTTGGAGGTGTGTTTCCACGACCAACCTCATGATCATGCATCATCATCTGGCTGATAAGTAGGGCATTAGGAGAGTTTGCGGCAGCTGGTATAGTCTTCATAACACTAAGTTCGTGTGATACGAAGTACGAAGTATATATGGCACGAATCACGAAGTATACGTGGCACGAAACACGAAGTATACGTAGCACGAAGTACGAAGTATACGTGGCATGAAACACGAAGTATACGTGGCACGAAGTACGAAGTATACGTGGCATGAAGTACGAAGAAACACTAGTCACGACCTAAGTCACGAAGAGTAGTTCGCGCTGACGTGGCACGAAGTTAACACGAAGTCAACAGATGACGTGAACATGAACACGAAGTTCACCTCGTGCTGACGTATGCACGAAGTAACACGAAGAAGAGCACGAAAAACCTTTTTAACACGAATTTCGAAATGAATTTGCAATCAATAGCCAATCAAACGATCTTAAACCTTCTGGTAATCAACTTTAGGGCTCTGATACCACTTGTAAGGTACCCTATTGTTGCGTGGATCGTAATAAGACGTGATTCGTTATGTCAAGAGTGCGGAATCCTCTTGAGATAACTAGATTGCTATTGCCTTCCGTCGATTAATGAGCAATTAACCAACCTAAGGAGATGCATAAGGCTTGTGGTTCGTGTAGGATATCACACGAAGGAACAATTAACCTTAATTCGTAATTTCGTGAATATCTTCTAAGATTTTCTGAACGATTCACTAAGATTCAAAACGATTCACTAAGATTCAAAACGATTAACCTAATCCCGTAGATTAGGTCTTGTATTTATACTAGTTATGTATTGGATCGTGTGGGCTTAGGCCTTAATCGAAGAATTATGCCCGAAACAATAATCAATCGATCTGCCTCGTGCTGACGTCAGCACGAGGCCAGTCCTACATGCTGATGATGTCAGCACGAGGTTCGACCCTTTGATTCTTTGTTTCACTTCGTTTGGCTCGTACATAACATCCAATCATCGTTTAAGTGTTCTTCAACACTTATAAACCTTGATTTTATGTTCTTGTACCTGCAAAACAATATATAACACACAAACACAATACAAAACATAAACAGATCTAATATTGAAGTTCAAACGTAATCATTAAATATCAACACAAGTTCTTATTTAAATGATTACAAACATAGTTCCTAAAACATAAACGATAATCAAATCTATGTTACGATTGTCACAACGAATCTGCATCTACATAAATTCTACAACCTGCACACTTAACAAACTTCATCAATGCATCAAGATCAACAAAAATTATAAATATGCAAAACAATCAAAATCTTAACCTAACAATCATTACAAGATCTAAGGCAAGTCCAATCTTTGTCAAGCATACTTATCAACCAAAAAAATTGAAATTTCAAAAATTTACTTGAAACACATTCAAAAATATTTTGACTTTTCAATTTTCAAAATCATTTCATTTTCTAAATTAAACAACTTATGTATTAATTAGAAAATCCATCTTTTAAACATACTTACCATAAGCAACAAGACTCATATAATTCACTAAGAATCATATAACTTCCTACAGAATCATTAGATGCTTATCAAAACTCTCGTGCAATAAGAACTAGTTTGACACACAAACTGACACTTATTAGTACAAAAAATAAAAATAAATTAAAAACAAAAATAGCTAAAATAAAAACTAAACTACTTTATTTATTTACAAGAAATTTTAAGTTTTTGCAGATTAGATCAGATTAGCATTTATATAAGTCTGCAAGTGATAAATAATCCTCTTATTATTAGATATGAACAGTGACCCAACCACGATTACCAATATATTTGTCCTCTTAAACACTCGGTACTTCCAGTTTCCTTTGAGTTGTGACACTTTCGACATACCCTGGCCAAGGACAGTCACCATGTAACCCGAGTAGCCTAATATGCCACTGAATAGTTTGCGAACTTATGTGACCCACATTCAGATTTACTTCCGTAATTGATAGAAGCACTAAAATAACAAATATTCAATATATATTCAAAAACATCCTTAAACAAATCATGAGACACTTTTTAGATAACAAAATTTAATTACTTTGTGATTTAACTTATTTGCTTTTGCATTTCATTATTTCTAAGGAACCCTTGATTTTCTATGAAACCCATGTAGCGAACTTTTTGACAACCTATCCCAAGTTGGAAGCTTTAAGTAGGCTAGGTATACAAAGACACCCCGACATACTTGTCCAAATCTCAAAGACCACATTAGCCCCTTAATTTATATTCATTTCATTTGCATAAACAATATCACATTTAACTTTCATGCTCATGAGTTGTAGAGGTTTTTGCCTATATTTTGAACAAATCCTATAGTCATGCTAGATCTTTCAGTAAATTTAAGGACGAGATCAATTCATTACTGAAAACCATAGATTCTCAGCCATATATCTGAATATGTTTCCCACAAGAACATTGTATAATTTAAGTTCAGATTAAGGAAACCTTGCTACTTTGTGTCTACCAATATATCCCAAATTTTAATCACTGAACTAAGCAGTTATATTTCGATTAAGCAGACTTAAAAGCTAAGTATCCTCATTTTAATCGTCTTACAGCATCAACTTAAATCTCTCCCATATTTTTGTCATTTTCTCATTTTTCACATTTTTATGGTTTTTTATGACACTAAGAACTCTTTTTGTATTTTTATGACTCTAGCTATTTATAGACACAAACTTACAAAATTAGTTCTTTGAGAGATTTAATATGAATCAGCATTCTTCATCCCATTGAGAAGAATTAACTTCCCAAACCGAGTCTTATCAAATGCTTTGGTATACAGATCAGCTAAATTATCATCGGTTATAACTTTTTCCAAATGAATTAACTTCTTTTGGGCACAATCACGCAAGAAATGATGTCTAATATCAATATGCTTGGTGACCTTATGCATGACAGGGTTATTAGTAATATCTATAGCTGACTTATTGTCTATTCTAATAGGAGTATCAAGAAAATCCATACCGTAGTCACAAAGTTGTTGCTGAATCCACAATACCTGGGAACAACAGCTACCAGCAGCCATATACTCTGCCTCACATGAAGACTGAGAAACACATGTCTGCTTCTTGCACTACTACGATACTAATCTTCCTCCTAACAACTGACAACCTCCAGTTGTAGACTTTCTGTCATTGTTACAACCGCCAAAGTCCGAATCAGTATATGCAACAAAATCAAATGTTCCTCCCATAGAATACCATAGACCAAGCCCTTGGTTTCCCTTAAGATAACGTAGAATACGTTTTGTTGCAACCAAATGTGACTCTTTCGGACTAGCTTGAAATCTAGTGCAAAGACAAATAACGAACTTAATATCTGGACGCGAAGCAGTCAGATACATCAATGAGCCAATAATAGCACGATAATAAGTTGCATCCACAAGTTCATCTTTCAGATCAAGAACTCCTAAACCATGATTTTGCTGAATAGGAGTACCATATGTCTTGGACTCTAACATTTGAAACCTCTCCAAGATGTCATCGACATACTTAGACTGGTGAATAAAGAATCCATCTTTCCTTTGATCGACTTGCAGTCCGAGGAAAAATTGAAGTCCCCCCATAGCACCAATTTCAAATTCATTTTTCATGCTCATTTCAAACTCTTTGCACATCTTTATATTAGATGAACCAAAAATGATATCATCCACGTAAACTTGTACAAACAGAGAATCTCGCTTCTTCCACTTGATAAACAATGTGCTGTCTATCGATCCTCTTGTAAAACCATTTGTCAACAAATGTGTTGACAACTTTTCATACCACACTCTGGGTGCTTGATGTAATCTATAAAGAGCCTTATCCAGTCGATATGCTCTTCTTGGATAGCTCGGATCTTCAAACCCCAGTGGTTGGTGAACATATACTTTTTCTTTAACTTCACCGTATAAGAAGGCACTCTTAACGTCTAACTGATACACCCTTATACCTTTGAAACATGCATAGGCTAAAAATAACCTTATAGCTTCAATCCTAGCAACTGGTGCAAAAGTTTCATGATAGTCATATCCTTCTCGTTGTGCAAACCCCTGAACTACCAAACGTGCTTTATTTCTAGTAACAATCCCTTTATCATCTCGTTTGCATTTATATACCCAACGAGCTCCAATCGGTTCTTTACCTCTAGGCACATCTACTAACTCCCAAACTCCAAGTTTTTCAAAATGAGCTAATTCTTCTTGCATAGCTTCAACCCAACATGGATCTTGAAGTGCTGCCATAACATTCTTAGGTTCTACTTGTGAAATGAAACTAGAATATAAACACTCAGTTATCAATCCAGTGTCTTTCACTTCACAAAACAAAATAGTCAGATCCTTATTCAACTGATTTCTAGTTCGAACAGGTTCTGTAGCATTACCAAGAATATTTTCAATGGGATGATCCTTATTAACTCGATATTGAGGAACCGAATCAACATTCAGACTTTCTCCTAAATTCGTTTTAATCTGAAACTCAGGAGAGCTAGAATCATCTTCCGATTCTTCAGAAATAAGATCATCATCAGGCAGTGAAACCTTTGACGGAGTAAGTGGAATAGTGTTCTCGGGTTCACTATTATCTGAATCTGGTGTCTTATTCTTGTCCTTACCAATTTCATCAACAATAGTAGTAGGCTGAACTTTGGTTGGAGTAGTATCGACATTTCGAGTAGGCGGAGATGTAGGAGTATTATCCATGTGATCTCTTAAAATAATCACATCATCAACTGTCTCAGGATCTGAATAAGAATCAGGACCATGTAGTGAACTAAACAAACTATCGTAATCGAAGTTTTTGCCAGTTCCAGAATGAATAGCGGGCTTATGACTGACAATCTTGACATTTGTACCCAAGTCAACTTTGCCGGTCTATTTGTTGTAAACCCGTCGAATTGATGTTCCCGGTTTATAACCCATGAAAAATCCCTCTTCAACCTTTGGATCAAACTTTGACTGAGGTAGATATTTCAAGAAAGTACACGATATACCAAATGGTTCAGCATTCTTTAAATTCGGTTTGTTCTTATGTACAAGCTCATAACATGTCTTATTATGACGCTTAACTACAGTAACCCTATTTAAAATATGACAAGCTGTATTCACTGCCTGCCCCCAAAACATAGTAGGAAGCCCTGAATCTACAAGCATAGTTTTGGCTGTCTCGATTAGAGTCCTTTTCTTTCTTTCAGCAACTCCATTCTGTTGTGGTTCATATGGCGAACTATATTGATGTTGGATTCCTTTTGACAAACAAAAGACATCCATCACATTATTCTTGAATTCAGTTCCGTTGTCACTCCTAATTCTCTTAACACGAACTCCATAAATGTTTTCAGTTACGACAAAGAAATTTATCAAAATCTGGGGAGTTTCATCTTTCGATTTAAGAAAGAATACCCATGAGAATTTTGAGTAATCATCAGTAACCATCAAACAGTAGTACATCCCACCGATACTTCTTACATTTACTGGACCAAATAAATCCATGTGAAGTAACACGAAAGGATTGGCAATAGAGTTTTCTTGTTTCGGTTTATGTGCAGACTTTTGTTGTTTACCTTTCAGACAAGGTACACATTTGTCTTCCATTCCAAACCGTTTCATGGGAACGCCGTCAACCAAACCATGTTTGACAATGTCATTCATTTTTCGGAAATTAATATGTCCCATTCTTCTATGCCATAACAAAGATTCAGATTCGTTTGCTTTCGTTAATAAGAAAACAGACTCCTTTGGATCATCATCACCTAACACAAAGCCATAGATGTCTCTCTTCCTAGGAGCTTTTAGCAGGATCCAGTCTTCAGGAATAACATATCCTGGTTTCAATATAAGCGCTTCTTTCTCAGTAAAATGGACATTTTTACCCTTGTCACAGATCTGAGAAACACTCAATAGATTATGTGCTAACTATTCCACATAATTGACTTTCTCCAACGTAATCTTCCCATTGACAACATCACCTTGGCCCGAGATGATGCCACCCTTGGGACCTGCGAAACTAACATGCGAACCATTTACATCTTCATAATTGGACAACACATTCTTGTCCCCTGTCATGTGCCGAGAGCATCCACTGTCAACATACCAAAGACTGATAGGCTTCCTTGGTTCTCCCTGCACATCAGATAATAAGATGGTTAGTTTCTGAAGGGAACCCAAACCTTCTGAGGTTTGGATTTACTGAATTCATCTTTCATAATTAATTCGGTCCAATATCCATCGCTTTGTAAAGGAGCCTTGGATGAGGATGGTGTCACAGACTGTTTCTTAGGTGAAGTGAAACGAGTCTTAGGAGGAGAATTCCTTGGTGAATGTGTACCATATCTAGGTTGACTCCCTAATCGATCATAGAATTTAGACGAACTATTAATTCTAAAAGGGAATGACCGATTTTGCTGAGCCATCTTCCTAGGTGAATAACTCCTTTGAGGTGTACGTGAACGACTCGGACTTACACTACTAGAAGTAGTATTCTGTGAAGGTCCCTGTCGTTTTGGTGTCTTAGATCTATTGTAATTAATCCCTTGATCTGTAACAGTAGACTCACCATATGACACATTTTTGAGTAACTTAACATAATTCTATGCATTTTTATTATCAGGATGTCTTTTTGCATACCCCTTATAATAATCTCTTTTATATGCACTCATAAATTGTGGTGAAGCTACTTGTTCAAGTAATTTACCCTTCCCTTTAGTATTAGGAATATCACCAACATCCTTTGACTTGACTTGACTGTCATTCTTAGGATTCTTGATCTTCCTATTTGGACATTCAATAGCTATATGACCTTTCTCACGACAAGTATAAAACTTATTTGCTTGTTGTTTTCTAGATTGACCATATTCTATTTCAGGGATTGGTATACCATACTCATTCATTTCATTTATGGTATCAAGCGTCTGTATTGCTTCTTCCATAGTTCTTGCTGGTTTAAAAGGAGCATAATGTCTATCCTTATATAGAATTTGTTCAGCTAACCATTCTTCTTTATTTTCCACATACCAAACTTTATCAATTTTTGATTTAGGTTCAATCCTATTTATAGATACTTCTTTATCATAGAAAACTGTATCACAGTCTTTCAATGTGTAGTATACTACTTCATCTGGATTAAAATCTAATTCCGTTTGTTGGTGATCTCGTAAATCAGAATCTTTAGTCACGTTACTTTCCTTCTTAAGAATAACATTTTCAGTATTTAAACTAGTTAAATTTTCTTTCAATTTTAATACCTCAAGTTTCAAATCTGACACCATTTTACAAACGTCAACAATAGAAAACAAAGAACAAGATACCTTTTGATCTGCAGCCTTGCAATCTGCCATATGTGCAACAAAATCTTCAGCTGTCATACCTTCAGGTATCACAAAGTTCTTCATTTGTTCTTCAATGCTCTTCATAGAAATGTCATCAGCAGGAATCGATGACTCTTCTTTTTCTTCAGATTCTTTCACTGCTGTCATCGGTTCACTCTTAGATCTTACAGTCTCAGCAACATTTCGTACATTCTGCTTAACTACCTCAGATGCACTTTCTCCACTTGAGTATACAGCATAATCTATTGTTGCAGCTACCTCATCATATAATTCTACCATGTAGGCATGATTCGAGGTATCATCAGATTGTGTATCCCATTGATAAGTACCATCCGGATTCTGAACAACAACGGCCTTTGACTCCGAAAATAGTGACGAAACTGGCTGTTGTGGAGTAGCAGGATATGTAATCATTGCTTGAGTTTTCTGATTACTGTAACACCACCTTGATTGTAATTTTGACGACCAACTGTGGTATTGTCAATCCTCTTAGGTCGTTGACACTTTCTTGCAAAGTGACCAAATCCATCACAATTGAAACATTTCACCTTGGATTTGTCAAAGCCTTTGGTGCCATTACCTATAGGTTTCCCGGTTCTCTGAGTGAATCTTCTAACCTTAATAGTGAGCATAGCTAGCTGCCATTGTAGATCCATTTCTTCCAAATCATCAGGATCTATCTGATTGTAATCCTCATCAATCACTGCAGGATCAGTAATCTTTCCTCCGATAAATGCTTCATGAGCTTTACAAAAGGCTGAGTAAACACTCATTCTACCTTCTGCAGAACTCATACTCATTGGCATAGAGTGAAAAGATTGTACATTGCTCTTGACATTCGTATTTGCAGTGTCATAAGCAACATATCCAGCCAGACCTTCAGCATCTACTATTGGTGTAGCTTCAGCACCACTTAGAAATGCATTATTTCCCGAGCTAGAACTTGCTAAATGAACAGACTTAGCATGATACAATGATGGATCTTGAGTGAAATCCGAGTGTGTATCTTTAATTCTTCTTTTCATATCTCTGTTCTTAAGCTTGGAAACCACCTTTTCAAAATCCCATGAGCTATATTCTTGATCATCTTGAAGTTGATGAACATAATCAGTCCATGTCTTAGGCAGTGAGTCCAAAAACTTATCGACTACCTCAGTTTGAGGATAAACAACCTCAAAATATGACAACTCAGTAGTCAAATGACTGAATCGAATAATAATCTCATCAAGAGATTCTCCTTTCAGTCCATTGAAAGCTTCATACTGGCGCTTCAAAAGTTTGATACGATTCTTCTTCAAGGTTACATCGCCCTCACACTATCTTTCAAGAGCGTCCCAAAAGTCCTTTGAAGTATTGTATTTCTTGAACAAGTGTACACTATCTTGAGGTAAGGCCATAGTAAGAGTGGACAAGGCCTTTACCTCAAATTCGTATCTTTTTCGTTCTTCAATCGGCATATCAGCATAAGTATACCTTCCGATCACTCCTTTTTCTCATACGAAGGCCAATCAAAACCTTCCGATCACTCCATTTTTCCATGTCAGTGAGACGAATGTAGTCTTCAAAAAGTCTCTTCCACATCCAATAGTTTTCCATACGGAACAACTTTGGAGGTGTGTTTCCATGACCAACCTCATGATCGTGCATGATCATCTGGCTAATAAGTAAAGCATTTGGTGAATTTGCGGCAGCTGGAATCGTAGTCATTTCGAATCTTTTGAAATTAAATCAAATGAAATAACAAGTAATTCATTCGGCATAAAGTCAAACGAGCTCACACGAAGTGCACGTGACACGAGGTACGTAACGAAGTCACATGAGTAACACATAAGACGAAGACAGACACGAAGTCACACTTGTAGCACGTGACACGAAGACAGACACGAAGTCACACTTGTAGCACGTGACACGAAGTTAAGATGACGTAAGCACTTAGCATACACTACCTCGTGCTAACGTAAGCACGAAGTCATGCGAAGAAGAGCACGAACTTGACTAAAAACACGAATTTCGAATTGATTTTGCAATCAATAGCGAATCAAACAGTCTTACACCTTCTGGTAATCAACCTTAGGGCTCTGATACCACTTGTAAGGTCCTACGGTTGCGCGGATCGTAATAAGACGTGATTCATCATGTCAAGAGTGCGGAATCCTCTTAAGATAACTAGATTGCTATTGCCTTTTGCTGATTAATGAGTAATTAATCAAACCAAGGAGATGCACAAGGCTTGTGGTTCGTGTAAGAGGTCACACGAAGGAACAATTAACCTTAATTCGTAATTTCGTGAATATCTTCAAATGATTAACTAAGATTCACCAAAACGATTAACCTAATTCCGTAGATTAGGTCTTGTATTTATACTAGTTGTGTATTGGATCGTGTGGGCTTCGGCCTTAATTAAGTATTAAGCCCGATTAAGCAACCAATCGATCTCCCTCGTGCTGACGTCAGCACGAGGTCAGTTCTTCATGCTGATGATGTCAGCACGAGGTTCGACCCTTCGGTGCTTTGTTTGACTTCGTTTGGCTCGTACATAACATCCAATCATCGTTTAAGTGTTCTACGACACTTATAAACCTTGATTCTATGTTCTTATACCTGCAAAGCAATATATAACACACAAACACAATGCAAAACATAAACAGATATAATATTGAAGTTCAAACGTAATCATTAAATATCAACACAAGTTCTTATTTAAATAATTTGAAACATAGTTCCTAAAACATAAACGATAATCAAATCTATGTTGCGATTTTCACAACGAATCTGCATCTACAGAGATGGAAGCCCGGATGGCTTATGCAGCTCCAGCATGACAGGTAGGTCCATCAGGGACTAAGGTAGGCCCAACAGGGGCCCAGCAGACTACTCCAGCAGAGGTCCAAGACCAGGATGGGTTTCAAAAGCCCAAGAGACGAAAGAGGAGGCCCAAGAAAGCCCCATCTTTCTCTATGCCTAAGCCCAAGGTCATTTATGTCCCTAAAAAGACAAATGATCCTAAGGGTAAGGCCCCAGTTGTAGCTGCTCCCACACCTACCACTACAGATTCTTCAGCTCCAGTCAGGTTTCCTGCTGCTCCAGTTTCACAGAGACCACTCAGGACTCATACAGATA
This sequence comes from Erigeron canadensis, assembly GCF_010389155.1. Classification (NCBI taxonomy): domain Eukaryota; kingdom Viridiplantae; phylum Streptophyta; class Magnoliopsida; order Asterales; family Asteraceae; genus Erigeron; species Erigeron canadensis. Next base: position 17,621,713 of record NC_057768.1, on the reverse strand, counting down.
CAATTCCAGACACTCACTCAAGTACACAGGCTCAGACAGATCATGATTCTATACTTACACCACCTGGTCGTGCTGTTGAGACTAGGAACCAGTATGAAGTACTATGCCAGATTAACACTGATGATGTTAGTATTCCCTTGGTTGAGCCTTATTTTCATGCTACACATGCTGCTGGGGATGATGATGATATGTATGTTGAAGAAGATGTTGAAGAAGATGATGGTTTTGGTCGCTTCATGAAAATGGACGACTAGCACTGATAGTTATACTAGCAATGTTTTTATACTCTTATTGTTTAGATTGCTAGTTTGATTATTTATTGGGTTTCTGGGCCTGTCTAGTTACTCAGTTGGTTCATTTCCTGCACCATGGGTCCCCTTTATCTTATTCTGGGGGCCCGTGGGGGCATTACTTTGTAAATGTTTATTGCATTTATAATACGTTTACCTTTTATCAAAAAAAAAAAAAATCTTTACTTCAACCGCTTCAAGCTCTAAATTAACACTTTCAATTCAACAGTTCTAGTTCCTTCTTCCGGAACTACCTATAAAATGGTAAACAACTAAAATATAAGCAAAGGCTTAGTGAATATACTTGCATACATTTATGAACACGAAGGAGGGCAAAGTACAAGGACTATTACATGTAACCTATGACACTGTCATGTCACATTTACATGCTCACCTTGCACACAAAACGCTATACATGGATCCATATAAGCTAAACAATCATAACAATAACAACTATCAGGATTCTTAGGTCCTGGAGGTTCTTAGGCCTCATCTCAAATCAACTATTAGGATTCTTAGGCCCCGGAGGTTCTTAGACCTCATAAACACTATGCCCCATATGGGCCTACGCTAAATCAATCACCACACATGGATAAACAAACTTCAACATAATGTGGTCGATTGACCTAACGTATACATAAAGGTATGCAATTATACTCACCTCCTCCGCAACTTGAACAATAACGCTAAAATGATAATGCACAAATAAGCTTCAACCTATGATCATAACATAAAAGTGCATAAGCTTATATTCACAACTTGACTAGCTCAACCTAGTCATACTCAATCACTAGCCTTTTCTAAACCCAAACCCAACCCATTTGTCATTGAGTCTCTTTTACTTTCAACAATAATACTAGGTAGCTCAATCTACCATCCTCATCATTATTTCAAAAATTAGTAAGAACTCAACTTTCTCATAAATCAAAATTATCACATGAACTTATCAATTTCATAATCAACTCAACACATAAGTCAATGAAAAACTAGGTTATCTAAGGAATTGGAGAAAATTAACCATAATTTAAATTCTAGCAAAAACCCCCAAATTGGTTCACTCCATGAACCCTAATTTCAAAAGAGAGATAAAAAACTAAATTAGGGAAAATCAATACCTCAACAATGGAATACAATAGATTAGGGTTTTCAATTCACAATTTCTTCCCCTTTTTCTCTTAATTTTCGACTACCGCCATAAAACCCACAAACCCTAACTTTTGAATTCTTGAATGAAGACTATATGATGGTGATGATTATTACTATAAATTCTTCCTTCAACTTGAGAGGGTTTATCTTTGATTTTAAAAGAATGAGATGGAATGCATGAAAGGAGTGTGAAGAAGAAGTAATGGAAGGTGAGTCATAAGCCAAAATAGATGGCTGGCACTCTTTGGAGATGCCACGTCCCATCTCTCAAATTTGTGGGTATTTACCCACTATCCGCTAAAGTTCCAATTAAATTAACCCCATAACTAAAAATAAAATGCTAGAAAATTAATTTAATGTCAAAACTATGAAAAGGGGTTAATTTCTTTTACCTTAAAAACATTGGGGTGTTACACATGGCGGAGCCATGAGAGTAAGGGCAACGGTCGTACCATATCATATACCATCACATTATATCTTGGATCGACGCCTATAAAACCCACACCTTTTTCAAATGTGTTCGGCTTCCAACTCTTAATAAATGGTCCAACGTCGGCGACCGAGAAGAGTAAAGCCGCCATGAACTGCACAACCGTTCAATAAAGGCTTCGCCCATACTGTATAATAATTTCTGGCAATGGTGTCGTGGTTGTGGTAGTGGTGGTGGACAACTATTAACATATTATATTTAGTTTTTAATCATGAAGTCTTTGACTAGTTTTTCGATTTTCACGTAAATTATAATTTTAAAATGATAGAGTGTTTGACCTGGTTGTTTAAAATTTAAATATTTAGTTTACACAATATGTTTATTCTCATGTAAGGGTGTTATGCGCGAACTATTATTAAAATTTAAACGAGATATATCACCGAGCGTTGTCTCTGAAAACCTTATGTTATTTTACATCATGATCTACAAAAAGGTCATAAAACAAAACTGAATAAAAAAAGTAACATGATATTATAAAACCAAGTTTTTGGAAAAAAAAAAAAAAAAGAAAAAAAACTAACTAAAAAGCAAAAGTAAATGGAAAAAAAAAAGCATGTCGGTAACCACGTAGCTTATAGCTAGTTTGTACTGTGATTAAAAGAGACAAGAGATATAAACATATGGAAGTCGGTGTTTTAAAGCTCCAAATATATTGACTTTATATACTAACATTTAAACATTTTTATGAACTCTATGTAAACCACCATATATGATTTTACAAATGAAAAAATGTTTATTGATAAAAATATGACAAGGAAAACAAATTATTAGCTTGTATTACCACATATCTAAAATTTTGGGTTGTTATTGATGATACTTTTTAAAAGTACGAGAGCAAGTATCTGCGCGTTGCAACGGTAAAATAATGAGGGTGATGGGTCATAAAGTGTGATAGGTCATAGGAGGTTATATGTCATAGAGTGTCATAGTCAAATGCCTTGGTCGTACGGGCTCCACCTTCGGATTTAAAAATTTGTCGAAGTATATCGAATGACATCTCTAATGAAAAAGCATAAATTTTAAGAACACCTATATAATTTTTATAATTTATCGCTGTACAGTTTTTGAGATAAAAGATTTTGAAAGAATTAGAGGAATAAAATGATTTATGGAGGAGAGAGAAAGTTGTATGCATTGATGTATGGTACATCATGCATTAATATGTGTATGTTGTTGAAATTGAATGTTGAAAGTTGAAAAGTGGATTTGCTTTATAATATAGTATAGATATAAAAGAAAATTTAAAATATAAAACTAAATAGATTAAACCCGTACGTTGTACGGGACTCATCGAGAATATAAATAAAAAGAATTAATGGTTACATTATCATTCATATTTTATGATAATATAAAAAGCTATTAGATTACGATTGTAAATAGTAAAATTATGATTTATTAATATTAATATATGATATATGTCAATTATGTTAAAGCATGAAATTGTATTTTAATGTACATTTTTGAAATTGCATCGGGATATATTTAAGTTTCAGTTAAAAAAAAATCATATTCATGTATAATAATAATAATAATAATAATAATGATAATATAGTAAATAAATGAATGGAGTTTTATTTTAGGCAAAAAATATTAATATTAGTTGTTAACTAATTACTAAGCTAAATTTTAAAATAAGCAAAAACTATAACATTTTAAATAATAAACAAAAATTTTAGTTGTCATCTAAATAAAGGTTTCACAAAAGATCTTTTATATCTTTACACAAGTTATGACTTGATTTTTTTTTATTATTTATTTTTGTTATAATTATAGATGGCCTTATTGACTGATAACTTAAATGTCATTGAAGCTTGGGCAAATCTAAGCTAAAATAGGGATATGACAGTAAAGAGATGAAAACGTAAATATAACTGATATATTTGATATATATATATATATTCATTTTTTATTTAAATTCTCAATAACCCTCTTATAATGTATGACTTAATATAGTAACATCTAAATATAAATGCTTGTGAATTATAGGCTACTTAAAAAAAAAGGTAACCTATTTACATTAAATTCCTATTAAAGGTAACCTATTTTGTTTTCGTCTATTTAAAGGATCCTATTTTCAAAAATTTCCTAATAAAGGGTATATCATTAGTTTTTGACAGACGGAGCTCGTTAAGTGTCACGTTACCGGTGTCATGTCATCAGTTTTGATGACGTGGCACTTGACTTTGACTGGCCTAATTTCGATATATATATGAGTCGGTCAAAGTCAAGTGCCATGTCATCAAAACTGATGACGTGGCACTTAACGAGCTCCGTCTGTCAAAACCTAACGATATGCCCTTTATTAGGAATTTTTGAAAATAAGATTTTTTAAATAGACGAAAACAAAATAGGTTACCTTTAATAGGAATTTCATGTAAATATGTTACCTTTTTATGGAATTTTCCCTAAAAAAAATTCCATAATTGAAAGTTTAGTAATGTAAATTATAAGGTTGCAAAATTATTGATCATGGTTAAATGTTTTTCTCAATTTACACTTTCAAACTTGCATCGAGATATATCTAAGTTAATTAAAAAAAATCATACTCATATATGGTAATTATTAGTACTTCGTATATAACTATAACTATATAATAATAATAATAATCATAATGATGGTTAGTAGATAAAAATAATTTATTTTAGTTAAAAAAATATTAATATTAACTAAACACTAAGTTAAATTTTAAAATAACCAAAAATAAGCAAAATTTATAATATTTTGACAACTAAGCAAAAATCCTAGTTGTTTTTTAAAAGAGGGTGCCACATAGGAAAAAATATATCTTCTCTTAGTTATATAGAGAGATTATTATAATGATTTTTACGTGGAATAAGAGTTTGACTGCGTTTGAAATAAAAGGCGAGGCCCATTGGGCCATTTTCATTTTAGCTTTTACCGTTTATGTTAACTAGTAGGTCTATAAGCCCGCATTGCAGGCCGGCTTCAACGATCGTATTTACGAGCATAATTACGTTCAAATGTTTGCGATATAAAAATAACCAAGCATGTTAACAGACAACTAAAAGTGTAAAAAAGAACATAAATAGATAATAATAAACCCGGTTAAAAGTTTGCATAAACGACACATATGTGTTGTAAAACTAAAGAAACAAAACAATAAAGAACATAAGACAAGAGATATAGAAAGAATGGAGAGTTATGTTATTCATCTCATAAACAGGTATATATAGTTAAAAGCTGGAGTATTCTCTAAGAAAACAATCTCCTAATCATATAAAAGATTACCATTCAATAAATGGACATCCATTCCATATATAATATTTATAACACTCCCCCATGGATGTCCATTGACTAAAGACATTATGCCTTGTTAAAACCTTACTAGATAAAACCCAATTGGACAAAATCTAGTAAAGGGAAAAGAGTACATAATTCTTTGATACGCTTGGGGATATTGGCTCATTAAAAACCTTGACAGAAAAACCCAATGGGACAAAGCCTTGCTCAAGAGAAAAAGAGTGCAATGCGTATCTTCTCCCCCTCATGATCACATCACTTAAAATACTTATCATTCCCAAACATATTCGATATTAGGCATATGAAGTGTCTAAATAGAATAAATCTCTTTGCTTCAGTTTTAGTGCTTTAGTGACACTTTAAACTCAACATGGTGATCATTATCTTGAAAGTCAAAAGGAGCATTACAATATCATTTGATCTCATAAACATAAACGTCATTTATCACTAAGATTCATAAACAAGACAAACCTCCTCTTTATTTCACATTCAGTTATTTAATCATCATTGGACACTCTCTCAGAATACATTAATATTCAAATCAACAAAATATATGAAACTTATATCATATTCATATTCATATCCGGATTTCTTTATAAGTTTCAAACATAATATTTTCTATTCTCAAGAACTTTTCACACGTGTCTCAAGCAATCTAAATCATGAGACATGTTTCATTCATTTTATATCCCTCATGAATAATAATATCAAATGATCTCTATTTATATCCTTTACACGCGAATCAAGATTTTCTCATATTGCCAAACTTTTAATTTATCAATTGTTGCTTCCACCATATAATTTCTGCACCTTCAAGTGCATTGACTTTTAGTCCCAAACTACTAGCGTCTTTTAATCTTGGCCAATCATTTATATCATATCAATTTATGTGCATGCATGCTTTCAAGATCTTCAACATTATACATACTCTTAGCACTATCATATTCAATCAATCTCGACGTCGTTTATATTTATATTTTCGATTCCATAATTCTCTAGACATGTCACAACTCATTGAGATATAATTATTTGCAGGTACCCGGGGTTTCTCAAAAACCTCCATGTTCAGTTTCTCAACATCAATCTCTTTCGGGGTCTTTCTACCTCGACTTTAACCATCTAAATTTTATGCTCCTTATCATTCGAGGCTTTTTATTTGGAATCGACTTTTGTCTACCACTTTCGAATGTGCGTAGACTCAATATCAAACGGAGGATAAGCAGCTTTTTGGTCAGTTAACATTGCTGGCAATTACTAAACATTCTGAATGAATTATCTCACAAACTTTAAGCTTATATTCGTTGGTGTGAGGATCTTTAATAATTCATTCTTACCCATTTCAGCTGCTTTCAATCTTTCCCTAATGTTGGGAACATCTTCCCCTAATGTTGGAAAAACTAAATCATGTCAATAAGAAACTTAAGCCATAAACAAATATCCCAAGCATAGTTTTATTGAATACGTAAACCTCTTTCATGCTTTAACTCATACCCAAAACAACCATACTAATGTCTAGTTTAATTAGACAATTTCGAACTGAATCAACGCATGAGCCTACACATTTCCAAGGCACACCTATTTTCCCAACATTATTTCAAACATTCTTTGAAGTCTCATTTTTGTGCATTGTGGTGGAGCAACTTAATTATATATTGCACATTCAAAACTCTTATGAGACATATGTGCTTTTTGACCATAAACCAATTTCAATGGGGAGGAAACGCAATAAATTCTTGGCATGATGCGAGTTCAAAATTATTACATGTTAAATAATAACATGGCCCTAATCTATAGTAATTCATTTGCTCTCAATAATCATTATTGCCAATACAATATGGAACATGCTCCCAATCTTATAAGATGAGCAATTTATTACGCAAACATCATGTTGCGACGTTGGTGACCCATTTAGACGATGCATCGATTTAAAACACTAAATGGTCAATATGGACGATATATAGGCCTACTTACATCTCTTTTACATATGTTCCAACAATTTAAAAGGATACAATCCTTATCGTACTTGGCATATACTTTCTTATAAATCAAATCACCTCAATTTATATAATCACTTTGAAGAATTTCTTGACTCTTCTTTACATTTCGCATCATCATTAACCCGGGATGGTCTAACCAGTCATGCCAATCAATCAGTCAAATAATATAGGTTTATAAACTTTTCATTTATATATAACTCACATGTGCTTTGATACAAGTCACATAATTTATGAAAATGTAATACATCAAATACTCTTGATAAACTGACAGTAGTTCCTTTAGAGATTTCATATAATTTAACATACTTAAGTATGTGATGTGTCATTTTTATTCTTATTTATGTTGTACAAGTAACTATCTAACCTAGACACACATAACGAGCAGAGAACCCGGTCAGTGTAGTATAGTCTAGTGATAAGCTACAGGATCGTTCGCAGGGACGTGTTGCGTTACCTAATCTAGTAATATGTATAATTCTAGTTGTTTTGGGGGTTTGTCACTAACTCCAAATAAACTGATACTTGACAGTAAATTAAAATAGCCGCAACCGCTTTACAGCGAGAGGCTAGGTCTGAAAATAGTTTGAAAAAGCTAATAACAGTAATTAAATTAAAATACTTGTCCGATCTCATGATACGACCAAATATTATCCTACTGGTTTGCTAGTCTGTTGGAAACTTCATCGCGACTCAGATTCTTGTTAGATTCACTTCGCCTAAATGGTAGTGCTGTCGCTAGACTCACTCTACCCTATAAACAAATTCTCGCTAGATTCATTGTTTAAGCATTAATGACGTAAAGTTTGTGTTACTAATTTATCTTTTAATTACCCAACCGTTAAGCCATGGCTAGATATAATTCTCTCTGGTGGCCGCAGTGCTAAGTTACAAGTCAAAGGATTGCGTCTGACATTGTTAAGCTTCATGTTCAATTCATCCTAGTTATTATGGTTCTGGATCCCTCGGTTACAAGTGAATCACTTTTTATTTCTAGTTATAGACCGACTAGTCATTTTTTGTCCTAACATATTAGTCCTAATGTATGATCATAGACAACCATCAGAATTAAACTAATATGTTCAGATATAAAACCAATAGCAACATGAATTACTAATAAACATGGATCTACGATAAACAGTAAAACACACTCCAACAGAATCTAAACAAACACAGTAAAACAATAAGCGTCTACATGATCACATCGATCCAAACAAGTATTCAGCCTACTAGCCTAGCACTAGTAAAGGAATAACCTTGGAATCTGCAAACTCAATCTAGGGTTGTTGTTGGGCGGCTAGGGCTGCTGAATCGTCTCTCTCTTTTCGGGTGTTGAGGGTTAATTCGGCTAAATAGAGGTGAAAGTCAGTTGCTGAACTGGACTAACCAGCGGCGCTGGTCCTGGGCTTGAATGGGCTAGCGGCGCTGGTGGTTGAGGAGCGGTGCTGGTGGCTCTGCTGCAACTTACGTGTCTTCGTTTAGCTCCCGAATCACTTTCTTGTGTCTTGTAACTTCATATGCTTCCTTCTCGAGTCACTTGATATCATTTACCCTCTTTCGCATCTTCCGTGAACCTGCATAATCATACAATCCATTAAGTACCGATAGTTCCGGAATAATGACTCATTTAAGCATTGAAATGAAGCCTTTGATAGAGGTTTTTATCATAAAATGGACGCTCATCAGTATGCATTTGCCTATAACCATATAAAATGAACATACAATTCAAGTTTCATATAGTTATCATTTATCAATTATTAAGATATCTCATTATACCCAAATAAACCACGAATAGTCCATTTTCATAGTAAAGAAAACCCAAAAATAAAAAACAGAGAAACATAATTATATTATATTGTTTGGCCGAACACGGCAATAAATCAATAGCCATTTCACAATATTACTCATAAAATCATCATCTTATTAAAGCATGAATTACATAGGAATCTCATCAAGTATCGGTGTTAGATAAACATCTATATATTTGTGTGATGTCATCACTGGTCCGAAATAAATCGTGTCCATAAAATAACTATACTACAACAATAACTATCGTTAATAATCTATACTCTCTATATAAACAAACTACCCCCTCCCCATTCCAACTATTGACCTTTGAATTACTAAATATACTCTCTACATTTAAACTACCACCACACAATACATCATGCAAGTACCAAAATTACCCTTAAAAAAAGTGTTATTTATGTGTTTTGACTTATTGATACTAATCCATCGTTATAAATTTTTGTCCGCATCTGCCTTACTTTTAGATAAACAATCGTTATGTTGATAGCTTCATACAGATTATTGTTCAAAATATTTTGTGTTAATGAATTTAATAACACATCAATATAAATACCCCTCCCCGCAAACAACAACGGCGATTTACAACTTCAGCTGGACTAAAAAACACATCAGTTGAATCGCACACATTTATGTAATAACATGACATCGCCACTTAACCACCATTTTTTTTTCAAGTTCTGCCGCATCGTGCAGATACCACTCTAGTATATGCTAATCCATTTTAATAAATGATGTTTTAAACTTTCTCTACTAGAAAGCAATACCATAATAGTAATTCATCTTTTTTTTTTTGAACTGCGAATAGTATCACTCATCGTACCACCTTTTGCAATCGGTGGCAGCGACGTGATCATCCCCTAATGCCTTCCAGGAGGAAACCCAAATAAATTGAGAAAACCTCCTGTTTGCGGGAATCGAACTAGTGACGTCCAAGCCATCCAAAGGTTCTATCCAACCCTGATGAACACTGAGCTGTGAAGCCGTGGTCCATAATAGTAATTCATCTAACATATTATGCATATTAAACAAATTGTTGGAGCAACATGTATTTACAATTTATAACATAGCTTACTTAGTATACGAACTTCCAACAATTTTTTTATTTTTTTATCTTTAAAAAATCTTGTGTAATTTTCAACAAGATATCAGTCCATCAATCATCATAATAGCATATTGACAATTAACATTTTAGTGTTTTGTTCGTCTACCCTTATAATACATAACATATATTACCATTAACCAAAAACATATGCGATTTTGTCCACACAGTAGGTAATTTGTATATGTAGTGCCAAAGCCCTAATATATTCATTATACAAACATTATACCGATAAACTAGCATATGATATAGAAAGGCTAAAATTGAAAAAAATAAAATAAAATAATAATCCACATAAAAAGAACAATTGGAATAACAAGGGGCTTTAGTTTCCGGATTAATTTAAGTTCAATTGCTTGCGTTAAATCATCACCCACTTACAGTAAAACCTCTATAAATTAATAATGTCGAGACCAAGATTTTTTATAAATTTAAATAAATATCATTATATCGATAAATTAATAAACTATTAATTTAAAGATATTCATATATGACCTTTAAAGTTCCCCTTTTTAATTTCCTTTTTCAATTTATGTTCACACATTAAATTAAATGAACTTGTCAAGTTCATTATACGTTTTGAATTAAAGATAGTTCAATTTACATGATTATAGATTTCTCGCTATAAATAGTCCAAGGAAAAGTTTTAAAATCACATCAACTATGGCTTCTAAACTAGAAGGTGTAAAAAAACAACCATGACCAATCAATAATGAAAATTGTTATGTAAGTATAATAAAGATCATCAAGGGTGTACTCAACAAAATTTGGTGTATTGGGTTGACAAAACTTTCGATCCGAAAGTTAGTCAAACTACAATAATAAACACTCTCAAGAAATCACCAGTAACAACACTCCACAACTTTTTGTTACAATACGAGAAGACAATGCTTCAACTCTTAAATGTGATGAGAAAAATTTAAATATGAACTCTATATAGATTCCAAGTTAAAAAAAAAAAAAAAAAAAAAAAAAAAGTAACTATAGATTCCTTTTTTTACTACACAATGTTAGATATATATTTAAGGAATTATTAATTTATAGTTTTATTGGGACTAATATATTTACATTGGGGTTTAAAAAAGTTATTATCTTATTATTTTATTGATTGGGGTCCAATTTTGTATTGGTCCCAAGTTAGGACCGGACAAATTATTAGTTTTATCAAGGTTATTAATTTATCGAGTATTAAATTATAGAGGTTCTACTGTACATGACAATTGGTACTTTTTGATATAATAAATTAAATTTCTATTGAGACAAATAAAAAGCTCCAAATACCTTAACCCATTCCTTCTTTTAAATATTTATCTATCAATAAAATAAAACAAGATTGTAGCCTTTATTTAATGACACGTGACACTATCTTAAAGCGACAAATATCTTTTTAGTCTAATAAATTAAGAAAAGTTAAACCGACATCTATATTGTTAGTGTTTGACTATAATTCTAATTATTATAAGTTATAATGTTTTCATATTATTATCCATATCTATATGAGATACATTTAGAAAAGCTTTAATAATAAATATAAATAATATTAACTAAAAGATCAACTTACGTATATATTAGCATCTAATATTACATTAGTATTATTATTATTTTTTTATTATTATTATTATCTATCAATAAAGAGATGTTCTTGAAATGACATGGTGTAAACACGTATCTTTTTAATTATTTATTTTGTTAAATTAGTTTTTTTTAATTGTATACAAATTCAATTTACGAATTAGACTTAGAATTACTCTCCAACTCTTAGCTTATAGATACAGAACACATTTTAATCTTATTTGATTGATCGTTTTCTCATTAATAAAATTGTTCTTTTCTTTTTCACTTTTTCTACTTCTATTACTTATATTAATAAGTTATTACCATGAAGATTTTAAAATTTTGAGTTTATGATCCAAAATCAAAAGGCTATTTGCTGTAATTTAATATGCTTACAAGTTCTGATTTTGATGTGATTATAAATATTTAAGGTAAATCCAAAACGTAACTAAACATATATTATATTTATTATAACTTAGCTTCCATTATCGGTTTACTTTAACCAGAATTTATTTCATACTCACGAATCACGTAACAGCATATTCAAATTTCTTTATGATAATATAACCACCGTACATCGTACGGGTATTAGGACTAGTAATCTCTATATATAATAAAACAAGATTGTTTTTTATAAGTAGTTTTAGGAAGTTTTTGATGTGGCACATCCATAGTTCACCTTAAAATTTTTTTATTTAATTATGATGTCATAATTTTTAATAAAAGTATTAATCATTTATATAAAGAAAAAAAAATCTCTCTTAGATAATATTTGTCTTTTTTTTATTTACTTAATGTAGTAGTCATTTTTATTTTAAAAATTATTATTGTGTTAGTGATTTATTAACTATATATAGTTATTGTGTTAGTTGAATTATTAGATTTATATCAAGTCAATCATTTATATAAAGAAAAAAAATCTATCTTGGATAATATTTGTCTTTTTTTAATTTACTTAATGCAGTAGTCATTTTTATTTTAAAAAATTATTATTGTGTTAGTGATTTATTAACTATACATAGTTATTGTGTTAGTTGAATTATTAGATTTATATCAAGTTATAATTTTTTAATTACAAACATCATATATATATATTTTTTTAATATTATTTATAATTTTAAAATTTTAATTAATATGTCCGGGGTTAAACCCGGGTTGATTAACTAGTAATATAATAAAACAGGATTGAGACTTTTTTTAATCGACACTTGGCGTATTACTTACACAACACGTGTTATTTATATTTTAGATAAACTTATATTAATTTAAATTTACCTAATCCTTATTTAATGCTAATTCATAAATCTGATATGTATTTTTGTATATATGTATCGTTTTATTATAACTGTTGTTGCATTGGGTTTTCGAACGACATTATTATTTTATTGAATCTAGTTTCCATATATCAAATTTATAAAATAATTCAATAATGCTAATAATTAAATTAGATTACGGAGTAAATATTCAACTTAATAAGAGAAAATTATATATATTATATAAGTAAAAACTCTTATACTAAAAATTTTATTGTTATTATTCTTATATTCAATTTCAACGAAAATCTATATAGTCTAAGATTCAACTATTTGAATATTTTTATTTTCATATAACATAAACAAATAATAAAATAATAACTACATAAAAATAGATACTTATCACTAAATTAGTTACCCAACACATATATAAAAAACAACTATATGATATGTTATTGTCAACCGTAAGATGTACGGATGATATATTATTGTCAACCGTAAGATGTACGGGTATTAGTACTTGTTGTACATATAAAAAGCTAAGTTGAAACCATATATTACTCACTTAAATATAAGATAGTTAAACATATAATACCAGCAACAACAATTAACAAATCAAAATCTAGGTTATCTATATACAGAATTTTATACATATATATTAGAAAATCTTAATCCTAATCTTAATCTTAATATATACTATAAGACAGTTGAACTAATGACTTATTAACCAATCAAATCACTCAATTTTATCAAATTGACTCTCGCTTATGTCATCATTTAGATTAACTATAAATTAAAAATCCTAATAATCATTATCCAAATATATTATTATATTGATATTTATATTAATTTGTAGAAAAAGTCTCATCAATTTACACTTTTTTTGTTTTCAGTCAATAATTTACACTTTTTAACCCTAAATACTTACTTTATATTTATTTTTAGCCATCAATTTGAGAATTTTTTTTCTTAAATTTTTTAAAAACATTACAAAAAGTATTTATATTGTCACTCAAATCAAAAGTCCAAATTGTTATCAAACAATATGAAAACAATCTTAATTGTTATCTAATTATCATAAGAGAGTGATTGAAAATAAACATATTCATGTTATGGGTCGTATCATGATCAAACACATATATTTAAATGTCAAGTACAGGATCACAAGTATGTTTATATTTTAATTCTTAATAATCTTTCATAATAATATCACATTATGAGTACAATTGGTTTCAAAAAATTATATAATAGAGAAATTATTGTAGCATGTGTCTTGTGGATTGACAACGACAAACAATCCCATCAATATGTAATGATAGTGACGAACATGTGGTTATTGTACTACAACTTGTAAAGTATAACACTTAGAACCGTATATTTTCAAAATTATAAGTTTTTATGAATTAAATGTATGAAGATTCAATATTGATAATATCGTAAACCTCGTGTCCAATATCGAACACGGGTCTAAAATCTAGTAAGTTGAACTATAATAGATATCATCATTGATTCTCGATCACATTAATTCACTAATTTCACTCATTTAGTTGATAGGTTGACCTTAGCAAATCTTTATTTTTATATATATTAAAAGGCAACTTACCTAACTTCAATTGACCAATCACAGCTTTCAATTTCTCAAAATTAATTAAATCAACACATGTCTAAATTAATTTACACTTTTTGATTTTTCATCACTAATTTACACATTTAAACCAATTCAAAAATAATTAATATAAATTATATTTTTTGGTTTTCCATCACTAATTTGCACTTTTAATCCAATTCAAAAATAATTAATACTTTATAATAACAAAATTTAGCTATAAGTTATAGAGGTTACAACATTTAGATTAATACAAATTAATATCTATATCAATATTTTATTTTATATTGTAATCGAACTAATTGTAATATTGTTGTTATTAATAATTATAATCAAACTATAATTAGGATAATCATTGTTGTTATTATTAGTTGTAATCAAACTATAACTAGTGCAATACCCATGCGGGTTACACCTAATAAAATACTTAAGTAACCTACATAACATATGCTATACTTTTAAATAACAAAATAGAAACAAATTAGGCCCTTTTAACATAAAACCAAACATAAAAAACAACTTCAACGATAGTTGTATTAGAAGAATTGGAAGTTTGGCAAAATATATCATTAACTAACGCATACTGAATTTTGGGTCAAGGCATTTTAATAATTAGTATCTAGTAACACATCTTAAAGGTTCCATCGTTATGACAATAATTCTCGAAGAAGCAATGTTTTGAGGGTGGATTGAGTTACTTTCCCGATTATGTTTTCATTGGAAGTTCCGAGTTATGTAAGTCACCTGGTAATTTTTTTTTGTGTGCCAATTACTCCTACAATATTATATTTTTTAGAATTGGTATTTATGTTGTGTTCAGATTAATAAGTCGGGGGTTGGCACGTCGATATATTCATATACCTCAATCCCAAACTAACTAATATATAAATATAAGTTGACCTCAACTGTTGTAAAACAACATCATAACTTGATACATTTAGTGTTGTGAGTATGTTATAATAGTGGAATAAGGATGAATTGAATGATGAATAAAATAACAACTATATAGTCTAATATTCTCGCTTGCAACTTCACCTTCTTCTTTGTTCAATCTCGTTTGCAAACTCTAACTTAACTAAGCCAACACATTTGCCAAACTTAATACTTCCATTTTTAATCACATTATCATGAGAGACAAGAAGACAAGGGGTTGTAAAGTTAGAACTTTAATTACGTACATTAGTTGTTGAAAATATATAATACGAGTAATATTTAAGTATCCAAAACATGAGCCATAAACACAATTTTCTAATTCAATCGTCTTAGCAAATCTATCATCTTGTTTTATATCACTAGAACATTGTCTGCTACTTTCAATATATTCCTTCAATGTATGTCGCTCCTTAGATATGTTTCCATATACAATTATCAACCTGTGAATTATCCGTTACAATATTAGTAATTAGAAATCACTCGCCAGAAAAAAAAAAAAAAAGTCGATTAAATCGGTTTCAATTCTGTTTGTATCCATAACCAACAATCTAAAAAGCACAAATTAAAAAAAACAAACATGATACATGCACAACGAATAAGAATTTTATACGAATTAAACACTACATATGAATACAACTCATGAACACCATCACAAATTCACCATTACAAATTCAAATAAGTTGCATCTAATCGAAACTGAAAATCTCAACCACAAGATTCCATTACATGACAAAAATAATGGCCTTTATCTACAAACAATATTACAAAATTAACCATTAATGACATCACATCCTAAACTAACAAACTACACTCTATATCAAAACCATAATCATGTCACATTTGTTTGGGAGAGTAGTGATGGGGAAATCCCTCCTGCAATAGCTGTATTTATATGATGCAAAAGTTAGAAGCCCGGATTTTGCGTTTTAAGCCCTGTGGGAATATCTCTTTCTTAACTGTCCATACTTTGACTTTTTAAAAAAACCAGCTATCATCCAAAAACTTAGGTCACGTTTGGTTCACAAAATTTGATGGAATTGGAATTGAATTCCATTCCTTAGCGTGTTTGGTTGGTTAAATATGGAGGAATCAAATGTTGACATTCCCTCATTTGATGGAATCTCCATTCCTTGGGGATAGGGGAAGGAATTTCATTCCGTCCCTCACTTGAAGATTCAAAAAATCAAAAACATTCCGTCAAATTCCATTCCTTCATATTCCAATTCTTTCAAAAGATTTCATTTCTTCCAAAAACATTCTGTGGACCAAACGCGCCCTTAAGGTGTTCGGTATTCCTACATGCATTAATCCACAAATGTTAATTAAGCAACAAACAAACTTACCGTCTTAAAAGAAGACTTTAAATGGTTAAGATTGAATATATTCCTCATCTAACGGCTTAAAACAAAAAGTAAAACCACTTACTGGTGACAATATACATATATAAATAGGATAATCATTGTTATTATTATTAGAAAGAAAATTTCATTAGATCACCCTGTGGTTTTCTGTTTTATCATTTTTTTACCATGTCGTTTTTTTTATTATTATTTTACCATGTGGTGACTTTTTGTATCACTGAAAACCCCTCACTTTAACAGCCATTAATTTAGATCCGTTAAGCCCCTCACATGCATTGCACATGAGGGTAAATTAGTCATTTTCTTCTAAAACATCCATTTCATCTATTTCAAACAATTAGATCAAATCTCTTTTTTCCCAAAAACTCTTTTCTTCCCCAATCTTTCTTTATTTTATTCCCAAAAACTCTTTTTCTTCCCCAATCCAATAACTTATATTTATAACAAACATATCATACACTTACATCCTCATTTCTTCATTCAATTTCAAGAAAACAAAAATGGCAAACAACAACCAATTTCTTTGGCTCAAATATCTTACTTTCAACACCAACACCCAAAACTCAAAAATGAAGAACCAGATTTATTATTCCCCAATCAATTCTTGACAAAACCCAGAAACCAAATTTGTCAAAAGATTTAAACTTTGATTCAAAAGCCACTTTTGCTGCTGCTGCTCTGTTTTTTTCTTCACAACAAGTGGCTTTGGCTGCAAATACTAGTCATCTTCAGGAAACAAATTTACGATTATACTATTCCATGATTTTGGGTCCAACCTAGTGGGTGTTCCAAGATCCACACTGACCTCAATACACATAGTCATCTTCATTGAAGAAAGTGTTGCCTTTATAGTATGTTTATGTTCACAGATCCAATAAAAATAACCATCCTTCCACTGCCGTTTCCGTCCCATCGTGTCGCCAGTTTGTGTAATAAGGTTTATCAGAAATAGATTCTGATCCGGCTCGGGTATTTTGTACCGCCCCTTCAGCTTTTTGGGAATGAATGGATTTTTGTGGGTATAGTTTTCATCTCGTCAGAATACCCATCTCCGGCCATCCATGAGAGGAACCCAAGTCATATCTTTATTAATATAACTTTGGGGCAAAACCCATTGTTAGTTTTTATGATCGAGTTTGGATAGATTGTAATGGTGGAAAAGGTATTTGGTGGTTACAGATTGATATTAGAGATATACGCTTAATTTATAAGATACAAATCTTCTTTTTTTTGAACATGATTTCGATACAGATCTATATATGTTTGTACATGTATTATTTGAGATCTAATCGGTGGTATTGTTTGTCGGTGAAGGTTAAATTCTTGATGATGAGGATGATGAACAACAATACCCACTTTTAGTTTTCTCTTTATATTATTTTTGCAATTTATCTGATTCTTTTAATTGCTCTTCAAAGTGATGTTTTAATATGTTAACAATTTTTCAATGGTTGGCTGAGTTTTTTTTATACTTATTGTTTATGGTCTTGTGTGTTGGATTTTATATTTCTTTACTTCACCTTGTATGAATTGGATCCGGAAAATGGAAGAGAAAAAGGGTTTTGGGGAAGAAGATAGTAAAAAGACGAAATGAACCTCATGTGCAATGCATATAAGGGGCTTAACGGATCCATATTAACGGCTGTTAAAGTGAGGGGTTTCTAGTGATACAAAAAGTCACCACAAGGTGAAATAATAATAAAAAAACGATAGGGTAAAAAAATGATAAAATAGAAAACCACGGAGTAATCTAATGAAATTTTCTCTTATTATTAATTAGAGTCAAACGAGATACAAAATCTTCTATTTAACATTCAGCTTTACATTTAATATCTCAATTCTTTTTTAAACATATTTTTACATTTAATGTATAAGTATATTTCTTCATGTATAAATTCTTATATTAATAATGTTATAACATCCGTGTATTTGACACGAGTCTAAACTCTAATAAAGGATGATACGAAGCAAGCAATATCAAGCAATATGAGATTGAATTATATCAAATATAACTAGGATTTTAAACTATTCCTCTTATAATTGAATTCTAAACTTCAACGAAAAACAAATTGATCTTTATAATAAACCACTAACAGAATTGGTGAAGGATTCAAACACATAATATGATTCAATAGTTACCTAGCTAAAAACCATATTTTATGATACCGTATGCATATATAAAATTGCTAACATGCGATGACACCAAAAAAATATATATAGCGATAAAACTAAGCAATATTAAACTCGTCTCCTCTATAGATTATGAATGAGAAAATTAATTTATGATTTGACCATGTCAAAATCATACCAGTCGTTGGCTTGTTTTATAGGTTTTTTCATGAAATCCAACAATAGATCAATAAATTTTTCCGATTGTTTAATATGAATTCAACAACAAATTAAACTATAAAGCTTTAAATTAATCGCTTGGTTTTATATTCAGATTTAATCATATATGTGTTCCATAACTTAATGCATACGGCTAATTAGAACTTTCATGATATTTAATTGATCCGGTATTGACGACTGTATTAGAAACAACATACAATTAAAATTTTTAGTTGAGAATTGTACCTTTATCACCGAGTTGTAAAGATCCAGTTGTACTTCAATGTGCATGCTCAAAAATTTTGTTCGACCGGAAAAAAAATTTATTTAAGGTTTTAGAGCGTGCTGATAACATGTTATAAAACTAAAGAAACAAAACAATAAAGAACACAAGACTAAGAGATATAGAAAGAATGGAGAGTTCTAAGAAAATAATCTCCTAATCATAAAAAAGATTACCATTCAATATATGGACATCCATTCCATTTATAATATTTATAACAATATGTTTTATTTTTTAAAATTTTTTTTGGAAGGTAACACATGTTTTATTTAGTTAAAAAAAAAATTAAAACTGACAAGCAATTGCGCAAAAAAAAAACATAAATCTTTTGCAACGTGGTAAAATTCGAAAGATAATACAGGGTGAGACGTAAAAACTAAAATGTAATCACAAACCATAAAAGTCACTAAAATAACCCTGCTTAAAGTTTTGTCATATTATATACATATATTTATTTTTTAAAAGAATCTAAAAGACAAAGCAAATAAAAGCATCATATTAATATGAATGAGCCAAATCAAAAATAAAGATAGACGAAATCTATAAACCCTTACATAAAAACAATATGACCTGCTAAAAGTTTGACATATTAAATATATACATTTTTAGAACAATAAATTAGCAAGCTAGCAGGCAGCTGCGCAGTTAACTAAGCTAGCAAGCTGCGCAGCTACCTACTAGCCTGATTCACTGTTCATGATTTCATTCCTTTTTATATAGAGGCATTTTAGTATCTTTATAATATAACTTTAATGTAAATAGCACATTCCCAGTGCAATGTGGCAGTGGTTGTGGCGACAACGGTGTGGTAGTGGGGCGACTGTTGGTGGTGGAGGCGGCGTCAAGTGGTGTTGAAAATTGATGTAAAAATTTAATGGAGATATTTTGGATAAATGACTGATATTGTAATTTAATCATTAATGATATTTTAGATAATTTTTCTGTAACTTTTAAAGAGAGGGTGTTTTATTTATTAAATAGAATAAAAGTATAGATTAAGTATATATAGAATAGGATTAAGAAATAAGGGAATTTTGGGTATAAAAAAATGTTGAATTTCTAAAATAGGATAGGTTAATATACGTTATAAGAGCCTATGGTCTGCACGTTGCAGCGGCTAAAAAGTGAGGACAATATAAAAGGGAGGCGGTGGAGAAGGAGGGCGGCGACGTAGGGTGATAGAAGGTCGATGAGAGTGTGTAATGATTAGAGAGAATGGGGAAGGAGGGTATAAATGGGTTTTATGTTTAAGTATGAATATTTTGGGAAGAAAAAATATGCTTAATTTCTTAATTTTATTCTCTTTATAAGGGACTAGACGAATACTCGCGCAATGTGGCGGTGGCGACGGCGGCGAGTAAGATATATAATTAATGTAAAATAATTCAAGTGATTTAAGTAGTTAATGAAGATAATTTAGTAGATAAATGATGTATGTAATAAATGTTTTAATAGATTGAGAAATTTTAAAAATTGAATACCTAGTTTGCATTATAAAGGAGTATATATATAGATAGAAGTATTGATATAGAAGTATAAATATAAATATAGATATTGATTATAGATATAAATTATGAGGAGTGACATTCATACCAACAAGTTTTAATTATCTAAAACAAAAGTATAAAATTTATTGCAAAGTGTACAACTGTGAGTAAAGGTGAAAAAGGTGATAGACCATTTGTACACGAAAAGGTAGGTGAGCAAAGTTGTACACGGCTAACCTTTTTTTTTTTTTTACATTATAGATAAGACCATTTGTAAAGGTAGGTGATAGAGGTAGGTGAAGGGTAAAGGTGAAAAAAGTGAATGGTTAAGAAATGTAAGTGATGAGTGTAGGTAAAGGGAAGAAGGTGATTGTGATCATTTAGGTAAAAAGACAAAATGTGAAGTCCTTTTTTATTTTTATATATATATATTTTTTTATTTTGATTGGATATAAAATGAAAGATCTTAGGATATTATGTTTTTAATTAAATAATAGTGGGGACTAAATGACCAATTCATTAAGTGAATGGTTAAAGGGGAAAAATAGAAGTCTAGAAGGATGTTGATTTGGCAGGAAAAAAGTAAATTTGGTGTTACAACGCTGCAAATACAAAGAAACGAAAAGAAAGGAGAGAGGGTGATCTACCCAGCAGAAGCAGAACAGTAGTAAGTTTTAGATGTTTGTTTCTTCTTATGGTTACATTACATACATATGTTTCTACTATCTTGTCTGTTCTCATTATTACTGTATTATTATTTCATTTCCCCTTATTTTTTGCTGGTATACAATTTTTATCTATTTTATTTTTATTGTTTTAATGCTTTGAAGATGAACAAGTAGTAATTTTTATTTTTGTTTTTCCATATGACATGATTGCCATCGTACGAGTATGTTTGTTGGTGTTTCTCATATTGTTAAAAGAACCTTGTTTGGTTCGATTCGTCATCACTTGAAGAAAACAAAAAGAGGATAACTGGATAATATTCAGGATGTTGGAATTGTGTGCTTCGATTATTTGTAGTCTTTTTAATTGGTAATATCTACTCGTGTTATGAATAGGTCGAAGAATTTTATATTTGCTAGTTTCCAGGTAGTGTATATCAAACTAGGAATCAATTACGAAACAATACAAGTATGTTTGTAATGGGCGTATTTTAGTCTTTAATCAGTATTCCCTTCCTTTTCCTTTCTCAGGCTACAAACCAAACAGGAGAACCCAATCGAGTTCTGTTCTATTTTCTGACAACACGATAATAAAACGCACCCTTGTATTATCTTACTTGACATAATATATAATTACCTGAAAACAAAGGGGTTCATTTGTTTTCACTGACAAATACTACTACCATTAGTGGTGATTCCTGACTGTTTATTACGATCTACTATTTCTCTTGTTTTAACATGTCTCGCGTATGTGTATACCAGTATGTTAGATATTCCCTGTGTATGCACTATGCAGTTGATTAAATAAAGCCAAGTCCTGTTTATTATGATCTACTATTTGTCATATTTGTGACTAGTATGTAGTATAAGCCTTTTGCCCTGCAAGTGGATGTGTTTGTTGAATGGGATGAGCAAATAAAGATTTTTTTGAAAGGTAGGTTGTTAGTAAGCTATCTGAGAAAATGAGCTTCACTTGAATGATACTGGTGTCCTTGTCTCCTTGATCTCGCTTTTAACTTTTTCCTGTTCGGGTCAGATGACTCGGTGATGTTACCATATATTATTACTCCATTTCCAGAAGAAAATTTGAAACATTACAAAAGTAAAGTTTGTATCTGTTTGGAGAATAACAAGAATGGCATATGATAACTTGATAAGTACATTAAAAATCCTGATTTTCCCTTTCTTGTTATGAACCCAAATGCAGTTAAGGGTAAGAAACAAAAACCATGAACTATGATTTGATACACTGTTGCTTCATTCATTCTTGCATATTTAGCCTTGGCCTCTATATTTTTTATGCAACTATCCTATGTTAGTTTATGGAAAACCACTACAATGAAATGGAAAAGCAGGTTTGCAAGGGATCATTAGTCTTTAGGTTTACTAGAAGTTTCTTATCCGAAGTTGATCTTCTTAAGAATGGCGACTCAACAGAATGCAAAGCATATTGAGGACTGCTCTGTTTCCAAGTGAGTTCTTTTAACTTATTCAGTTTAGTAATGAACGAAAATATGAACTTCTATGTATGGCGTTTTTCCCTTCCTCTCCGAAAACAACTATTTTGTTAGAGACCATAAGGAATGTGAATGTGTGTATCAGGTGCATCAGTTTTGCATATAAAAATATTAAAATCTAGGTATAGTGGAATACAAGGATCATTGTGTTTCTTTATCAGTAAAGAGAATGTTTTTGGACTAATTTTATTGAATGTGAATGTTTGCAGTGCATTGGGCACGTGGGTCTTCTCTGTAGCAGGTGCTTTAATTGCTATACCTGTAGGAATAAAGAGGAAATCACTTGCACCACTTGTATTTTTCGGGACTACTGGTACAATGGTTGATATAATATTGGGAATAAGTGCTTGCGAGAGAGAACATGCTGAACGCCAAATGAAGATTGTTCAAGAACAAAATTCTGCTGCTGCAATTTCTGATGATGTCATTTGATGGTCATCAAGGTTATTTTTAATCTTTCTTCCCAAATGATGATTTCAAGACTATTTGTTATATTTTCTTAATAAAATACCTTTTTGTCTGTTTCATCACATTTTGATCTGTGCTTCCATTCTGCTCTTTGAATGTAAATGCTGACTAATTTAGTGCTTTGGGAAGACCTGAGTTTGATATGTGATCTCTTTTTAGTTTTTAGTATGATGGAAAGTCAATAGGGTTAGATTAATTTTTACTTTATTTCTTTTGATTGTTATTGATTAGTGTTCCATATTTATTCTCTTGCTATTTTTATAGGGAAATGTATACACAAAGAACTCCAAATTGGCAAATTTGGTGTTTTTGTGACTGTTGGCCTAAGAGGTGTTGTCTTTGTTCATACTGTTAGCTATGACATGTCCTTGAGTTTGGTTATTTTAAGGGATTAAAGATGAAAATTTTTGAACCAAACAAAACCTAATATTCATGTGGTTCAATATGGTTCTCTGCTCAAATATCTGATTAGTTATTTCTGCCAACAATGATTTTATGTTTAGTGAAGTAAAAAATTTCTAAAAAAGAAGTTGAGGATCTGATTAGGAGATTAGGTACATTTTTGCCATAGTTTTTTGACATGTTTGCATCTATAAAGTGGTACGCTTAGTATTGTAGATTTGTGTTACACTTTATCCAATAGAGTACAGAGCTACTTAAGGCACTCGATTTTGGTTTGGTTAACAATTTTCATCTTGAGCTTGGTAACTTTTATATAATTGTGTTTGGACTCGAGCTCGAATATTCACATTACTGCTTGAGCTCGTGCATAAACTGGTTAGTTGAGTTAATTTCTATTGATAGCTTAATTTGAGCTGGAGATCGATTGTATCATACTAAAAATATACGAGCTAGACTAAGCTTGTCCAGCTCGTGTGATTCGTGAGTTGGTTCATTGGGCAAAGTAATTGAGCTAGCTTTTGAACAATGGTAGTCAAGCTGATCCAGCTATCTTCGTATTGGACATGGGGAAGGTTTCTAATTGCTCAACCTGATAAACCCATCCATGTACCTATTTCAAATAGTCTTGGCTGAGTTAAGCTGAATTCTTCTACTAAAAGGTTTTCCCTTGGCTAAGGGTTACCTTGGGTGGAGAGCCATTTTTGGCTTATTGTTCGGTCTAACCGGGCTTTGCGCATGAACGGTTTTAGGCATTTCCTTTGCCACCTCCAAATTAATGCCTAATGTAGGATTCAAATGTGAGACCCCTTGTAAGGAAACAAGACTCCTTGCCGCTAGACGATTTGGTGATGGTTTGAGTGCAGCTGAATGACCTTAGTAAATGTTAGCTCCATAACAGAAAACAGTGGATACTAACATACATCTTTTTGTGAAAGCAATCCCTGCAATTGTATCATTCAAGTATGAATGTAAACACTACAAATCTTGACAAATTGTTACATATAGTTAAAAGAAGTCACTGTTTCTTCTTCAATGTTTACTTATCATATTATTGATCTGGACAGAATACTCAGAAACTAATCAGATCTGGCAAAGGGCCAAATCTAGTGTTTGCTTCTGCACTAGAAGAGAGATCTATAAGATCTAATATCTTCCTTTCTTCGAAAACCGTCCAACCCTCTGTATTTAGAGTCTTTGAACTATGAATTTTGTCACCTATGATTGATGTGTGGCTGTCCTCCACAACTTTGATTGATTTCACCTCTTCTTTTGTATAATGTTTGTTTTCTGATTGACTTAAATCTCCACTAATAATGTGCTCGAGTTCTAGAATAACTTCATCAGGAATTTGTTCCATTTTAGGGCATTCGGAGGCGTTGCAAACCCCAATATCTTTGCAATACTCGAAAAAATTTGAGAGTTGTTCATGTTGAACTTTTGCCTTCTGCAGAATTGACAAGGCCATTTTAGCCTCCTGTTTTCCTGCAGAGTAAGTTTTCATGAGAATAGTTCCTATTCCGTTGCTAATTCGGCTGTAAATATCGTAAATCTCGACCACGATGCAGTCCATGGCTTCAAGAACAAGCACATTTACTGTTGTCGACTTTGGTTGGATTTCGAGTGACTTATCGAGCAAGTACTGGAGATTTTGTAACCAAATAAAATCTTGTTTTATCATGTTTTCATTTTGTTCTTCATGCGTTTTGTCAGGTGACAAAACCTCCCTTTTTCTCTGTTCTTGTGAATGGAAGAATATGAATCCTGATTTCTCACCTAGAAAAACAAAGTAAGCACGAATAAATGTGGTCAAACACGACATTTTTTCGTGCTTAACATACTTGTCTTTAAGATTCAACAAATTGTATGGTAACTGTCCAATCTCTTGAATCCCAGGTACTTTACAGCAAAAAACTCCATGTAAAAGCATGAGTCCCTTCAAGGCCACCACCCAGTTGCGATTCCTGTTCATCCTATTGAAGAGTACCCACAACACACGGTATAGGAATTCATCAGAAATCCTGACCCATGCAAAAACTCGCTGAGCACTCCTGTAATCAACATGAGACTCGTCATGGGTGGTGGCCTTGATGACAGCTATTTCTATATTTGGGTTGCTAAGTGATGATCGACGAGTTAAACTGGCTCTGAGAAGACTTCCATGATCTTTCAAGGCTCCCGAAGCCCTCTTCCACAATTGCATATTGTTCGTGTTCTTGTTTCAAACACCTTGTTTGAATGAGATATTACAGTGACAAGTGTAGGATTGGGGCTGACAGTGCCGGCCCTTCTGTTGCTAAATTGTCTCAAACTTGGTTGGAATTTTAAAATATTGTTTGGTGATTGGAACCAAAATTGAGATTGGTGTTAATCAAGATCGAAGGATCATACATACATGTTTTGACTTATTTATGTGTTGTGTAATTGATATCAAAATATTGAAAGTTCTTATTTAGAAGATTGGGGTGAGTTATTTTGAAAACTCACAAATAAAAAATAACACGATACTGAGCCACATATTTTCCTCACCTTTCTCTCTGACGACAACGACAATGACAACGGTATCCAATACCGGCTTAGTACCGGCATAAGCCGGGGTACGGGGGAGGTATGATATAGACAGACCTTACCCCTACATAAAGTAAAGAGGCTGCTTCCAGATCCACCGAAATGGAAGGGACCTCCGGCCCAAAGAGTGTAAAAAATAGGGTTAGATCCGCCAGAGTTGAAAATTTAACCGGATGGGAATAATCTCGATCTCAAACTCTCAATCTTAAATACACGATTTGAATCTCGAAATTATAGGCTTAATCTCCGATCCAAGATCCAGGAGAAAGAGCCGTTAGATGTGAGAGAGCAGAGGGTGGAGAGAGAGAAGAGAGATAAACATTCTTGTGTCTCTCCCACCTTTCTCTCTGTTCAATTAAATAAGAAAATTTATACAAATCATTCAAAATGTTTTATCTTACACCGTAAATCATTAGATGAAACAAAAAGTATGGGTATTTTTAAAATTTAGTCATCTTTCATTAGAGATAAAATTCGATATACTTTTGACGACTTTTTAATTTTTGTTTTCTTTTTGACACTTATACATAACCTACACATAGGGGTGGGAACAAGCCGAGCCGAGTTTCAGTATATTTAGGCTTGTTTGTTTATTTATTACTCGAATCGAGCTCGAGCTCGTATCAATATTCAAATTTGAGCTCGAGCTTGAGCTTGACTCGACTTATTAGTGTTTGAGCTCGAGCTCGAAACTCGTCTATATAGTTATTTGAATACTTGTAGGATTAACTTAGTTCGAGTTTCGTTTCCATGTTCAGTAGGTGGAGCTCAATTCGAGATCAAGCTTGAAGCTCGTATATATAGTTATTTCAATACTTGTAGGATTAACTTAGTTCGAGTTTCGTTTTCATGTTTAGGAGCCAGAGCTCAAGCTCGATTAGCTCGTGTTATAAAGCGGTATATGTTACCATTAAACATTTATCGATCCTCATTCGTGTATACTCAGAACTTTGATCACATAACTATGAATAGAAACAGTCTATTAAAATGACTAATATTGAAATAAAGTTAATTACTTTATACATGTAGTTATATGTTATCATTATAGAAAGAACTTTGGACAAAATCAAGTATATGATATTCGTTTTCGTTAGGATACCTAATATGTATTAGTTATCAAATATGTTACCATCAAACATTTTATCGATCCTTATTCGTGTATAATTGAAACTTTGATTACATTACTATGAAAATGATCCATTAAAATAATCACTATTGAAATAACGTTATTCAAAGCATACATGTAGTAATATGTTATCATTATAGGTCAACCTTTAGACAATTTATATATATATATATATACATACCAATCATAATTTTGATAGATCATTTTTATTCATGGTAAGATGATGAGAAGTTTGATTGTATTTTTGCATTTATCCTAAAACAAGTTATCTCACAAAAATTAAAATGAATAATAAAATGTTATTTTAATTATACATAAGAAAGATTTAGATAAAACATATTATATTTAAATTTTTTTAAAGAATATGTATTAGTTATCAAAATCATAAGTTAAAAAAAAAGTTAATATGTTAAGAGAAAGCGACACATATCACATTACTTGGAAGTTAAAATAAATTTGAAAAAAAAAAGTTTAATACATTATTAAAGTATTAAGTCTCGAATTTTATATTTATTTAAGTAATATATAAACAAAATGGATAGTAATGGTTAAAGACTTAGAGCCTTTATTTAAAATATATGCAAGGATAACAATAAAAAGATAGTTGTCCTTAATGGTTAAAATGTCATCCATTAAACTTGGAGGTCATGGTTTCAAGCTCCTTACTAACATACAAGTGATATTTTTAAACTTGTATACAAAGGCTCGAGTAGCTCTTAAAGCTCGTTCGGATCGAAAAAGTAATCGATCTTTCGAGCGAGCCGAACCCAATTTATTTTTTTAAAGCTCGGCTCGTCTAACTAATCGAGCTCGTTTTTTTGTTTGAGATCGACTCGAACTCGAAATAGTTAAACTCGAACTTGGTTTAAACGAGTTCGAGCAACTCGACATATGTAAGTTGAACGTTAAAAATTGTGATTCGGAAGCGGCTTCGCCCTTAAGGATATTCATAAAGGGTAGCTGGTGGGGTGATAGGTCATTGAGGGTGATAGGTCATAGTGTGATAGGTCATAGAGGCTGATAGGTCATAGGGGGTGACGGGTGATCTACCTAACGGGCTCTGCCCTTAGCCGCTATGGCTCTGCCATTGATTG
Organism: Erigeron canadensis; assembly: GCF_010389155.1. Classification (NCBI taxonomy): domain Eukaryota; kingdom Viridiplantae; phylum Streptophyta; class Magnoliopsida; order Asterales; family Asteraceae; genus Erigeron; species Erigeron canadensis. Next base: position 17,592,982 of record NC_057768.1, on the reverse strand, counting down.
ACGGGCTCCACTTTTAACCTTTATTGTTGTGTACAGATGATTATTTACTAATTTAAATATGAAAACAAAGATCCTACACATGTGTAGGTACACAAGTATAAGGGGAAAAAAACGAAAATTAAAAAGTCGTCAAAACTATATCGAATTGCATCTCTAATGAAAGATGACGAAATTTTAAGACTACCCATACTTTATTTTTCATCTAACGATTTACGGTTCGTGAGATAAAGTATTTTGAATAATTTGGATGAATTTTCCTATTTAATTGAAGAAAGAAAAAAGTAAAGAAAATATGTGACCCATAATTGTTCTCGCGTTTTTATTTATTTGTGAGTTTTTAAATAACCATTTTTTTAAAAAAGATTAACGTAAATTCATTAAAATAGTGCAATGTCAAAAAAAATAAATTCATATATTGCTGAAGTTTGATTCTAATAATTTAGGTTACTAATTCTTTAAATTTATAACATATTTACCTTACTAATTCTCTTAAATACACAACACACATATAAATTCTCTATCACCTTCTCATCACTTAAATTTTATCACACATTAGTGATCATCTATGTCATTACTCAACTAGAAAATATATAAATTCGGATCAGTTGACCAAAAAATTGTCACTACTGATTTGTTTTATGTTACTAAACACATATAATCATAGATGCTCTTACTTGGAGTACTTGTTTAACTTTAAAGGAAAGGTCAAAATCTGTAATATAATGGAAATAATGATAGCCTGCTAATTTATCAGTTTAATGATTTCCCTAACCAATCAAATCATATCACTTGAAAAGATCAATAGAAGAGAATCAAGAGATAAAGAGTTGATCAGACAAAATCACATCATTTGTACATATTCATATTTCATAGTCATGTACTCATGTCTTTAACACCAAATCATCGATTTAGCTCCAAATGGCCTCGTTATACCTACACAAGCGTTTAAAAAAAAGCCGCATGTTATGTTCATACCATATTAAAAGTTAATAAGGCTAAACCTAGAGGATTACATGAAACCTTATAACTTGTCTTTAATTTTTAGTTCTAATGTAAAGATACAATTTATTTGTTTGTATATTTTTGTAATTTGAGTTTTAGTCTTATGCATAGAACGAAATTGTTTGGAACTAATTCCACAAATTGCTTGCATTCGGGATATTAATAGGGGTTTTTCTCCTCATCAGAAATAGGCATTTACTCTCTACCGTGGACCCAGTTAATACAACGCATGCTAAACCTTCCGTTGTCAAATCGTGACATAAAGTTTCAAGTAAAATTCACCTTTTAAAAATAAATCCACAAATTGCTCGATGTTACATCATACACCCTTGTACTAGACGTCCATTTGTGCAGTTAAGCGTTGACTGTCTTACTATTTGTTTTCTTCATCTACCAATATATATATATAACAAGTTCCTAAATTCATTTCTGAACAAATAAGAACCCTTGAATGAATTTTATCTTTAAGCCCCAATACCTCGACGGTGTATGAGAGAGGTTAAGTTGTAGTAAAGAGACTGCTTCCATGTTTTACCTAAATAATAGAAAAGACACTTTAACCTTTTCATGGGATGAGGATCAAACTCATTTCTATATTTGTTTAACATTCATATGGTTTTCCTCGTCAAACATATTTATGGAAATCACTAAAGACATAATTAATTATCTTCATATCATTTTTTTTTTCCTTTCGTTTTGGAACGTCCATTTTCTTGCCATCAAAGTCCGATCGTATACTAGCCAACAAATCTTTACAAATATTTATTCTCTTCACTTTAAGCTTTAACCATTATTATTATTATATCTCTTTGATAAAAGTCAAGCATGGATGCAAATCTTAAAAAACGTTTTAAGTTTTGATCTGTACTTTTAAAATTTAAACCAACTATATTTAGTATGGAGTTTTCTAACAAGTGCCCCATGGGCATTGGATAATTAGCATTTAATAAGCTATGACTTTTTTTCTAGACCAATTTTGCCCTTTCCTTCTTAATCATTTTTAATTACTCCGTATAATAACTCTAAATTTATTTAACATAATAAATTTCTTCCAATATTTTGATTGACCGAATCATTTCCTCCCCCTTTTCATTATTTATAAGTTTTATACATCCCTTCATAATTTAACATTCCCTCCATAAAATAATTACTTAGGGGTGTTTGAGGTTGCGTTTACAAAATAAATTTTGTGTTTTCAAAATAGATTATGTGTTTTTAAAACTGCGTTTTGAAAAAGTATGTAGGTACATGCTTCTCCAAAACTGGGTTTTCAGAGCAAATAATCACTTTTCACACAAATACTTTTTAAAATTATTTGCGTTTTACAAACGTAATAACCAAATAATCACTTTATATCGTAATCCCAAACACCCTCTTAGTAAATTCCCTCTAAACATTATCTCATTCTTTTTACAAACCGATTTGCAGCCTCCAATTTTTATATCATTTGTAAGTGGATCATAAATAATTATTTATTATTGTTTATCTCAACATATTCTGACAGAGTTTTTTTCTTTAAATTCTAAAGGTAACTATAAATTTTGTTTGTTTGAGTTAATCATATTAATTTACTGTTTGAAATTCTAAAACTATTACTCAATTCCTTTATATGTTATTTGTTTGCGATTATAAAACTATTCATGTTGGTGTTGTTAATAACAATGCCTGTTTTTTGTATTTTATTTAAATAAATGATGCATTTTATCTTTTAAATAACAAATGTTAATAAGCTTGTGAATTATATAAAAAAAACAAAGAATATGGAACAGAGAATGGTGCCTTACAGAAAAAAAAAATGATACAGAGGGGTGGGTCGTGACTTGGTCAAACAATATCTAAGAGAAATGGAAAGAACTTAATGCTAGGTATTTATTTTATATGACACTAGATTATGAACCCGCGTAAAACGCGGGGAACATTATAAAATATAATAAAATTTACAAAATAAAATTCTAAAAATATTGATTTATTTTCAAGGTGGATGCATGATAAAGCATATACATAACTTACAATTGATTTTTGCTAAATAAAGATGTTTTATTGAGTGCAATATTTGTTTAATCGATAATTGATAATGTTAGATGAAATTGTTTAAAACAATAAAAAACATGAAAAACTAGGTATAATTTTAAGACCATTGTGAGTTGTTTATATGGTTTATCAGAGATATAAGATATTTGTTGACATCTTTTATTTTGTTTATTATTATACTAAAGAAAGTCGGAAAAAAAAAAAAATTGAGCATACATAAAAGGTAAGTATATGAGTTGAAATTAGAACATGGTCAATATCTCCTTTTCTAGTTTACGTGCAAAGCTTCATCATTATATGGTAAATTTTTTTTAATGTCATATCCAGAATGTTTAGAAGAAAATAGTAATTATATTATGAAATATTCTTTCTATATAAATAAGTGAGAATATGTTTTTGATTATATATCAATTATCTTTACATGTCACCTATAATTTTGATTTAGGTGTTTTTTTTGGTTTTTTTAATACTTTTTTCTTATAGTAAGAAGACAGTTATTTTTATCTAACTAAATATAAATATATTATCTGTTACTTGATTAATTAATGTACTTTTAAATATAAATTAATAATTGTTGTAAAACTCATTGAGTGGAGTCGAGCACTCTCTGAGTACTCGCTACAAGGTAGGTGCCTAGGCGACCCGATTCGGCCAATTACTACGAGTACTCACCGACTTGACCACTTTAACCCCCCGATTACTCACCGCATAGACCCGAGTACTCACAACTCACTAGTCGACCGACCTGGAAACGCATAACGACTTCCGCAACCTTGAAATTAATAACTATATATTTTTATACAATAACTCTTTATTTTATATTTGAGAAAATTGAAATTTTCTACCCAATTAGTGTTAGTACTTAGCAACTTTTATATAATATTAATTTAATTTACAATTAATTCTTTTTCTCAACTAATCCTATCTTAATCCTAATTTATGCTAATGTGGGTTAAGTCTTTGAGTGTCATTAAGTTTTTTGCTTATTTGTCATTTAAAAAAAATTTTTTTAATTATTTTGTGCTATTAATCAAAGGAAATACTAAGTTAAATCTATTATTTAAAAATAAAAAATTTTAAATTTTAAACTTAATCACGTACTTACTTAAGTTATTATCTAGAATATTAATTACATATCGATTATATCGAATCATTTTAGCATTGATTATTTATTTTTTGAAATTAACCCATTCAGCTTTTGCTTTATTCATTAAATTTGAACTTATGTTGATGAGTTATTATATAAAGTATATTTTGTATATTTTATTCTTTGATTTTATTTATTGTTACATGATTGCATGATTTAAACATAATTAAAAAAAAGTTCATTTATTAGTATTAAAATGTATCCATTTATTATGTAATTATCTTAAATAAGTAAGTTTTCATTTCAATATATTGTCGCTATAATATTGTAGTTTTATAATTTTAAATTTCGAAGATGCATTATTTACTTTTAACAAATTTTTACAACAATTATTTATCTTGCAAGTATGAGTTTTACTTGATTTAAAAAATATATAAACTTGAATATATTGTGTTGAGGGTTTATATATCACGTATTATGCTTTTTTTCATTTTTATGTTGTATGAGATGCACACAATTCAATGACAAATCACTAACATTTTTTATGACATTTAAATGATGTGTAAAATGATCCTAAAAACCTGTTATAAACTTTACATATTATCGCACACAATAAACGTCTGAATTTTTTTTTAATCTTATATGCTACCATATACATAAGCGTAATGTTTCATAGAGTAACAACCGGGTGACATATCTCGTTTTTTTAGTTTTGGTTTCAAAGATTAATTTGCCATTAGAAATTACTATCTAGACATTTTAACAAAAATATAAGAAAATATCTCCTATTACTTAAGAAAAACTATAAGGAAATTGAATTTACAAATTGTTACATCAAGGACAGGGTATTGTGAGCTCATAACATTGTTCATCAAGCTAATAAATAATATACAGAGTAACATAGAATAAAAAATAAGAATAGATGGAGTAACATAGTTATATAAGTAAGAAATGAAATAAAAAAATTAACAAAGTTACACAATTTAGGAGCAAAAAGAAATATTAAAAGATTAAAAAATAAAAAAAAACCTAAAAACGACGGATATACTTTTAAAAATACCATGATTTCTTCATTAAAAAGACATCCTCAATAACAAGTGCAGTATAATTGTAATCTAGCATATTGTAGCCTCTACAAATATATAGGAATTGAGACATACTTTGCGACATGTATATCACAATAGTAAAATGTTGTATATACCTATGACTATTATATATAGATTTCTTGTATAGTTTGTATAAATCTAATGGTAAAGAATAGATTTAATGGTAAAAAATTATATGTCTGCCAATTCTTTCGATTTAGTTACACAAAGAAAATTGTTGAAAACCTATAATAATTAAAAAAATCTAATACAATCAAATAATAATGTCTATAGAATGGTTGTATAAACTGAGCAAGAAACAATTAATATGAGCAAGAAAATGTTTATACGTTGTGCAGCCATTTAATTTACATATAAATTAAATATGACTTTAAATTTAATATGTAGATAATAAATTTAAATAAGAAAGGTGGGGTGGATATCAATCTAAGGGTCAATATTCATTAATATTTTTCATCCAAAGGTTGTTATTTTTTTAAGATGAAATTTAGGTGGTTGGTTTAGTATTATTGGAAGATTTATACGGAGGAATTAAAGAAGAAAATTAAGATGTAAAGGGCAAAAATTGGTTTAAGAAAAAAATCATAGCTTATTAAATGCTAATTATCCAATGCCCATGAAGCACTTGTTAGAAAACTCCTTTAAAAATTTTGATGCTCCAGGAACGCATACATGTGAGTTTTTCTAAAATAAGTTTCCCTTGCAATTGAGATTAAATACATAAAAGGATAATGTCGTTTATCCCAATTTTACGTTTGAAAAAATTGTAAGTTTTCTAACAAAACATGAGCAATTTTATATAAGTGTAGGTATGATAAACCCATTTGTCATCTCAATTTAAACTTATCTTACAAAAATATTTAAGACTTTACGTCCATTTTTAAATATTGAAAATTAAGTTTATTGAGAATTATATATATAATATATTTAAAATTAAGTATATTGAGTATTATATATATATATATATATCAGAAATTTTGAATATACGAGTTTATAATTCCTAGGAACCACCGTTCTTATTTTCGACCACCGACGCAACATAAATAAATAAACCGTCCCAAAACAACAAGGTATTATACCTAAAACTTAAAATACAATAAAGTCTAATATTTGAATTTTCGGATAGTGGATTTCATTATCCGAATATGAATCGAAAAGTTTGATATTCGAAGTTGGATATCCAAATTTTTGGATAAAAATCGAATAAGAATATTTTTGAACACCTCTAGTGGTTTTTCCATGGATGAAAATGTAATGAAAATAGTAACTAAAAAAATATCAAGAAAGGTTTTATCTTTACTTTTTGGAAAGTTAAATACCTTTTATAGATCAAGATAAAGTTAGATACCTTAAATTTAAAATCAACAAAGTTATATTTTTTTATGCAATTTTCCCGAACTAAAATGGCTTTTCAATCTGAATATCATTTCTTTTTCCTACAATTCTTTAACGTTTTTAAAAAACTTGAGAACCCATGGACGAAGCAAAAATGTTTTGAGGGAAGATAATATTAAAACACAACAATCGAGTTTGCTCGTTCAAAGGCGGCAAAAGATAAGAGAATGTTGTTGAGTTTTATTGTTTTACATTTAGCTAAAGCCATGAAGTGACAATCTTTTCTCGAAAACATGATCTAGGGAAACCATACTAACTCTCTTCCTTTTACTTTGGTTTCATTTTCATTCTCTTCTAATGATTATTTTCGATTATAAGTTTAACACAATAATCATTTTAATTACTAACTTTTTTCGGTAAAAATAAAAAATTATAATCACAAACTCAACAATCTCTTTAACCATCCTTTTAATCATCCTTTTCTTTTCTTTTACAAACTCATGGTAACGAGAAATGGAGAGAATTAAGAAAGAGATAGCATATTCTAATACGATTGATCTACTTTATATGCATGTCAATTAGGCCAATTACAATAGTCTCATCCACACCCCGTCGATGGGGTCGTACATGAGGAATCTATTGTGAGCATCTCGTCGATGTCCCTTGTTGACGGGTGGGGTCAAAGTGGGTTGACAAGAAATACAGAGGAGAGGAGGGGAAGGCTTCACTTATTATATTTTATTGTTTTCTTTTTTTTTCATGGTTTATTTATATGTATATGTATAGTATGTCGATATGTATATATTTGGGTTTACAAGGATTTCAATGAAGAAGAAGACATTGACAACTAAAACATTATATTTAATATACTTGTAGTAGTATTTAAAAAAAGAATTATTCTTAAAACCTTATATATCTTTTTGCTTAATTTCATATAATATTTTAAATTCATATAATACTAGAGCAAGTACCCGTGCGTTGCAGCGGTGAGATGGTGGGGTGATACCTAGGTCATAGAGTATGATAGGTTATAGGAGTTGATATGTCATAGAATATAATAGTCAAATGCCTTAGCCATACAGGCTGCACTCTCAGATTTAAAAATTTGTCGAAGGTATATCGAATAAAATCTCTAATGAAAGAGCATAAAATTTTAAGAACATCCATACAAATTTTATAATTTATCGATGTACGGTTTTTGAGATAAAAGATTTTGAATGAATTGGAAGAATAAATGATTTATGGATGAAAGAGAAAAAAGATGATTGGTTGAGATTTAAGGAGAGAAAAAGAGTATTATAGTTATTTTAGATAAATATAGAATAGATAGGAAAAACATTTTAGGAAAATACTTAAAATCAATATTGAAAATTTCAAGTTCAATGTTGAAAATTTAAAGAAAATCTGCTTTATAATATAGTATAGATATATATTCTTTGAAAAAAAATAGTTTTATTTAATCTTGGGTATATATAAAATAAAATATATAAAAGTTGTGAAAGAAGTATGAAAAAGGTATCATTGTTAGTGAATGTGAAAGAGCTGGATGAGGAGAGAAAAATTGTTGGTTATACAAAAGAGGTGTGGAAGAGACGTGAATAAAGGCCCCATTGGGATAGGCCTTAGCAAACTTGGATTTGCAAATTGTTTGTAACAATAGGATTAATGCACCTGCAGATCATATTGAAACACAGCTTACACACTAATCTTTACAACTGACTGACTAGCGAGTACTGAGTAGTGGTGATGGTGACTAGTGATGATGAAAATTGTAGTGGTGCGAATGCAAAAAGTAGCGAGACAAAGGTTTGAAGTCACAAACCAAAAAGCATATCCAAAGCAAAACTCGTGTAAATCTATCTCGTGTACATATTGTCAAGGAACAAAAAGGCACAAGATGACCCTGTGATTCTGTGAATGTACAAGCCATAAAATTCTCATGACCAACCATAATATAACAATTTTATGGTCACCAAAATAAAAAAAAATGCTCCCAAAAAACGCTTCATCAAAAGCTCTAATAGCACCAACAATCTCATAAGAATGATCAACAAATACTGAAATTGGACTCTGTATGCATGACATACCCTACCCATAAGGGTACTATTTTTTAATCCTCCTTGGGGCTTTTTGACCCGTATACACTAAGACTATCATCACTTAATCAAAAACCGTGAAAAACACAGGCCTCATCTCCCATAGATTTGCCAAATGACTAGACTCACCACACAAATGATATCCATAACTCACACTATGATAAAATCCAGGCAAATCTATTGAACTCTCTTGTCAAGCGAAAAATTCTTTTGATGGTGGTTTCCATAGACCATCAAGGACTGGGACTTCAAGGGTTCTCGAGTGTGGATTTATAAAGAATTGAGGGCACAAATCAAAATTTGAATACAGGTGTATACATCACGTGGCAGCTGCTGCAGCTGATGCCTTCTCTAACTTCTCTTTCTCAATCTCAGCTCTTCTCTGATCAGCATGCTGAGCAACACCATTTGCTAGTGCCTGATAATGGAAATCAAGTGTCTGCGAGAGGTTTTGGAACCTTACTTGATCTGAAGCTTGCAAGGCTATACATTCAAGACATCAAAATAAACAAACAAAAGATCATTGTCAGGCAACTAATCTTGATAAGATATGAAGTAGAGGTGGCACAATGGTCGAGCCCGCAAGTTGACTACAAAATGGTTAACAAGGGGATCTTTTAGTGCTGTTCAATTTGGGTTGTGCTTTGTTGATCAACAAACAGCTTATTATCCTTTTCTTAAAGTTTATATTAACATTTAATTTATTAAATTACAAAAAAAAATACAAGACTGTTATTTTTTTAAAATTTTAAAATCAAAAGATTTAGGAGGTTGTAGGCACTTGAATATAATTAACATAACGTTCAAACCTTTCATCCCATCTGGCTCGCTTCCTTTATAGTCAAGTTTTCAAGTTTACCAGTTTGGCACATTATTTAATTGACCCATTTTTAAGTGAAGAGGTAGAAATTGCGCAATCTACTTACAAGGGGGTTCCTTCGATAAATAGCTTAGATGTAATTAAAAAATTGTAGTTTCAAAGACAACATCATTATAGAAGTTTTGTCTTGAGCCTATCGAATATGTACTTTTAATAAACGTTATTGTATTTCGTATAATAAAGTCAAACCTCGAATTGGTCAACATGTTGACTTGGTCAAGCTTGAATTGGTCAACACTTTGACTTGGTCGAGCCCGACCCGGTCAAGCTCGAATGGGCTTCTGAGTTGGGCTCGGTCCATGAAATTCGAGGTCCGTCTAGTCCATTAGTTTTAGTATAAATAGAGATTAAACCTTATGTTTAAGGTGAATCTTCTAGTCATTATATTTTCGTGTTTAGGGACTTGGTATTTACTTGTAATTGCATTTATCGAAGTAATATACAGTTCCAGTTTATTCATATTGGTATTCGTGTTGTTGATTGCTAGTGTATAAGATTTTCCGCACTTATACATTAGATACTTAATCTCGTTAGGTCCGGTGACAAAGGGACTTTCAATTGGTATCAGAGCTACCGGTGGTATTCTATTGGTTCGGGATTAAAATTTCGACAAAGATTGTTTACACTCGATTCTCCAAGGTTTTCATTTCGGTCAAGACTCTCACGCTCCACTCGAGCTCCACCTATCAAGCTCGACCTCGTCCTTTGACCAAGTCAACCTTGACCTTTGACCAGTCAACCTCGACCAAGACCAACTTGATTCCGATATTTGTTGTTCGATTTTGTTTTGGCCATAACTTTCAAACCGTAACTCCGTTTCTGACGATTCAAGCGGCCACGAATTCGTAAAAGAGTCTACTTTTCAATGATTATGGGAACATTATTCGAGCTTGACTATGTCGAGTTTGACTAGGTCGAGGTCGAGCTTGTGGCTCTCTTGAGTTTAAGTTTGGTTTCTGTTAATCAAGTTTTTGAACTTGTAAGCTTGAATAATCTTTGGTTCTTGCATACGATCTTCTGAACTTGTAATCTTACTTAACTTTTGGTCTGAAATTGTTTGATCTTTGAACTTGAAAAACTTTCTTGAAGTTTTGGTTCAATTTCTGTAATTCAATCTTTGGATCTAAAAACTTGAGCAATTTTAGGTTTCATTAATCTCAAGAATGGATCAAAAGTTGTTGAGTCGATTAATGGAGATGGAACATGTTGTGGGTAAATCCACATCTCCTCCGAAATTGCTAAGGATTGAGGAATATCCATCATGGAAGACTCGTTTTGAAAACTATCTAAGATGGACAGATGTTCGTATGCTGATTTGCATAAAGGATGGTTTTAATCAAGCAACCGTAAGTTTTGCCGATGTAAAAGAAAAGGCAAAATGGACCGCATTTTCTGATGACGACAAACGAATGTTCGAGGCCGAACACAAGGCATATGGTTGTATTACTATGTGTCTGCCTGAGGACATTATGCACACTTTTGAGCAGGAATCATACTTTACGTCAAAGGAACTTTGGGATGCCTTGGCTAATAGGTAGATGACGTAGTGAAGAAGGGAAAACAAGAACTTCTGAAAGCTCAGCACTTGGTTTTCAAGGCGATGAAAAATGAGACACTTGATGAGTTGGTGAATAGGTATTACCATCTCATGACGGAGATGAGAAATCATACTGTGACTCTAACGACCGTTGAAAAGAATGAGAAATTCCTAGATGCCTTACCATCTCAATGGGACTTTTATTCGGTGTTGATCAAACGTGACCCTACGTATGCTCAGATGACTCTTGATACGGTGATAGCGCATTTGAGGGGGTTTGAGTTGAATATTAAGAAACGAGAAACTCAAATGGATGTCATACAAAATCCGAAGATTTATCGAGCTAAGAAGCCAAATACGGTTGAATCATCTGGGTCAAGAGCAAGTGCTTTCTTTTCAAATTCTGTTGAGCAAACTGAGATGTTAGGAGATGAGAATAGTTATTGCTTTGTTGCTGCTTCGACCGAGAAGAATCAAGTTTCATCAGATTTAGTTGGAGGTTCTCAAAGGACTTTAAAGACTATGCCCAAGTGTCAAATCCGCTGAAAGTCATGTTAGTTTGTTGGCTGCTTTCATGACTTCTTACGAGGCATTGATCTCTCGAAATGTGATAGACCCGGAGTTGGCTGATCTAGAATATGAGCAATTGGATCCTGATGATCTTGAAGAAATGGATCTCAAATGGCAATTGGCTATGGTTGCTCGTAGAGCTAGAAGATTTATGGGGCGTACTGGAAGAGACTTGACGAATGGAAAAGTAAAGTATGATAAAACTAAGGTTAAGTGCTATAACTGCAATGGATTCGGTCACTTTGCTAGAGAGTGTCATCGACCGAAACAAGAGGCAACCACAGTTTCTCGAAACCAAATCAAATTGCAGGAAATCAAACTTCTGGGGCTTCTACTGGATCTAAAGCTTTGGTTGCGCAAGAAAAAGCTGAAAAGTTTGATTGGAGTACTTTTGTAGATGAATCGGGTAACTCAGCCAATGCTTTTATGGCTGAAATTGTTGATCATGTGGCATCAGCTGAAGAAGAGGCACCTAAGTCAACAGAATCAGAATTTTCTTCTGAAAATAAGGTTATTGGAAGTACTAGTGAAAAGAATGGTGGAGGAGAAGTCTTTAAGCTAAATATTGTTAAAGGATTAAAAATTGAAGAAGCCATTGGCTATATGGCTCGAGTTTCTGCTCCAGAAGACTAAAAGGTACTTTTCAACTTTAACTTTATTGCTGATATCTGTGCCATGTATGTTAATTTGTCTAAAAGAAATGAGAGCTTGACTAGACTCAATGATGAATATGCTTTAGGAATGCAAGTTATTCATAATTTACAAGAAGAAAACTCTATCTTTTGAGAAAGAATTAAAGATTTAAAGTCAAAAATGAAAGAAGATGAAAAAGATCGTACTGTTTTGTCAGCTAAAATTTGTGGGCAAGATCAAATCATCGATCTGGCTACAACAACTTTTGAAAACAAAGTTAAAGAATTGAGCACAACTCAAAAGGAATTAGTTGAGGCAAATGCTCAAATTACTGCTTTAAAACTTAAGATAGATGATCTTCATTTGAAACAAAAGAAGATAGATGCTTTTGAACCATTACCTAACAAAAAAGGGAAGAATGGGTTGGGTTATGGTGAAGTAGAACCTCCTTTTAATGACAATTATTCTTTTCTCAAAACTGATGAAATAGAGTTGAATCCAGTTAAGCCTAATGATTTTTCAAAGATAGTAAGAACTACTGAACTTCTTGAGGTTTCGACTTCTAAGGAAGTTAAGTCTAATGAGTCAAAGTCAGTGGTTCTGGTTCTGGTTCTGGGTGAGACAATTCCGACAAGTGATAAGTCAATTGAAGATGATAAGTTGGTTAAATCTCACTCAATCCCAAGTGAGATTCATGAAACTGTGAAGAGTTCGTTTTCAAATTTAGAAAAACCTAAAACGATCACTGTTTTTACCTTAAAAGGAAAGTCTCAAGTATTTACTGAAAAAGAATTTAGTCTAGTTAGTTTTAATCCTGACAAAATTGGTAAGGTATGGTGTGTTGGAGAAAACGAAGTTTTGTACTTAACTCCACCATCTAAGTTACCTAGAAATGTACATTTTGAAGGAAAGTAGTAAGAAAGTTTCCTGAGACATCGAACTCTTCATCGTCTGGCTCAACCGATGGTCTTAAGGTTTCTCAAAAGAAACCAGTTGAGCAAATGATCTGTTTTAAGTGTCGTGAAAAAGGACATGTAGCAAGTATTTGTCCTTACAAGAAAAGTAGTGACCCACCAGACCAGTCTGTGACTGTTCCAACTTCTGCAAAAGTTGAATCCAAAAAGAAAATTGATGGGTTAACTAGTGGTTTGGGTAAAAATTTGAATCAAGGAGTCATTATAAAAAATCAACCGCAGGTTTATACTAAAGGTAATGTGTCAGTTGGAACTAGCACAAGCAGACCTATAACACCGTTAAGGGGGAGAACTTCTCAACAAGTTCGTCCTCCAACAATGGTTCAGAATCGACCTCCCGTACATCACTATGTGACAAGTGCCCCTTTGCCTCACCAAATTAGAAATGAACTTAGTGATTTGAGAACTTCTACTAATTATTGGGTCCCCAATAAGAAGTGATCTTTTGTTTGATTGTGCAGGAACAGTTAAGGAGAGCTATCAGTAAGTGGTATGTAGATAGTGGCTGTTCTCGGCACATGACAGGGGAAAGGGGGTTACTGTGTAAATTTGTAAAATGGTGGAAACATTACTGGGATAGGAAATGTTTCTAATGGCAAGATTACGTTAGAAAAAGTGAATTATGTTGAGCAACTCAATCACAATTTAACGAGCGTCTCTCAAATTTGTGATAAAGGAAATGCAGTACATTTTAATGTGACTGAAGTTGTGGTACTCAAGCCGGGATTTGTGATACCTGAAGATTGGATAGTTATGCGAGCACCACGGGTTAAAGATACATCATGGATATGAGTGTTGATGATCCGGATATGGATGCTACATGTTTGTTATCTAAAGCTTCTAAGTCCGATTCAGTTCTTTGGCATCGTAGGATGGCTCACTTGCATTATAGAAAAATGAACTATCTAAAAAGAAACGGTTTAGTGCCATTGAAGAATTTTGTGTCTGAGGATAAATGTGTTTCGTGTTTGAAAGGGAAGCAACATAAGAAGCCTCGTAAATTAAAGACAGTAAATTCTATTGAAACTTCGTTTGAACTTCATATGGATCTGTTTGGACCTATCCATGTGAAAAGTGTAGGTGGTAAACATTATTGCTTGGTCGTGACAGATGATTATTCTCGTTATTCCTGGGTATTTTTCTTAACTTTGAAAAGTGAGACGGTAGGTGTTTTGATCAACTTTTTCACTGAAGCTGAGAATGTGTATAATACGAGGATTATTTGATTATGATGTTGTTTTTATCCCGTTTACTGCTTCTATGTCTGTGGATGCAGGTTTTTCAGGAATTGATCCAAAGTGTCTTTTACAGAATGAAGATGATGGAGTTGTTCCAAGATCAAGCATACCGATTTCATTGTCTGACTCTACTGAAAGTGGATCTCCTCAGCCGGTACATGATAGTTCGTCTTCTAGTGGGACGTCTGGACCTTCTGATAATGTTGGATCTCCTTCATTTGAAGCTATGGAAAATGAAGATGAGTTCGAAGGTGAGGTTCCATTTGGGACTTACGGGAATTATCGTGTGCATAAGGATCATCCTCTTTCCAACGTTATTGGGAGTTTGGAAGAAGGAATGCAAACTCGATCAAGTCTTACAAGACAAACTAGTAACTAGTTTGTATGCTAAGGTCAAGGATAAGGGAGATTTTAATGAATGTATGTATAACTGTTTCATTTCACAAGTCGAGCCGAAAAATGTTTAAATGGCTTTGAAAGACAATTCGTGGGTGGAAGCTATGCAATAGGAGTTATCTTAATTTGAGAAGTTAGGTGTGTGGCATTTAGTTGATTTGCCTGACGGTGAATATCCGATAGGTACTAAATGGATGTAAAAGAGATGACCGAGGTGTTGTAGTGAGAAATAAAGCAAGATTAGTTGTGAAAGGTTGTGCACAATTACCGGGGATTGATTATGATGAAGTGTTTGCACCGGTTGCTAGGTTGGAAGCAATACGTTTGTTTTTAACTTTTGCATCGAATCAGGGCTTCAAAGGTTTTTCAACTTAACGTAAAGAGTGCTTTTCTTTATGGTGAAGTCTAAGAACAAGTGTATGTTGATCCACCACCAGGGTTTGCTGATCCAGAATATCCGGATAGGGTTTATCGATTAGACAAGGCCTTGTATGGATTGCATCAGGCACCTAGGGCTTGGTATGAAAAATGGTCAAAACATCTTTTGGAGAATGGTTTTGAAAAAGGGCAGATTGATGGCACTTTATTCATTAAGTGGAAGAATAGGGATTTTCTGCTTGTTCAAGTATATGTCGATGATATCATTTTTGGTTCATCTAATGTTAGCATGTGCAAGGACTTTGAAAGGGTGATGAAAAGTGAGTTTGAGATGAGTGCAATGGGGGAATTAAGTTTCTTCTTGGGGTTGCAAGTTGATCAGAAAAAGGACGGCATCTTTATCCATCAAACGAAGTATGTGAATGATATCTTAGAAAGGTTCAAGACGACGGATGCAAAATCAACTGCTACTCCTATACCGGTCAATCATCAACTTGGAGCTGTTGTAGATAGTGATGAGGCTGTTGATCCAACTCTTTATAGAGCGATGATAGGTTCTCTTATGTATCTAACAGCTTCTCGCCCTGACATTATGTTTGCTGTTTGTATTTGTTCTCGATTTCAGGCTGATCCACGACCATCAATTTTTTTTTTTTAGAATTTGCAATTTTGATTATGTTTAGGTTCCGAACTTGTCTGAATATTGAACTTGTAAACTCTTTTGAGTTTAGGTTCGATATTTTGATCAACTTTGGATTCTAATTTATTACTTTTCGAATTGTCAAGAACTTGTAATTTTGATTTAGTCTTGGTCTAAGCTTGTTGGAATATTGAACTTGTAAACTCTAGTTTTGGTTCGATTTCTGTAATAAAGCAATAGACTTTAAAACTTGATCAACTTTAGGTTCTAAATTTAGACAACTCGAATCAATGACGACTAAAGGTCTATCCTTTATAGAAGATACCGAGAAAACTTAGAGGTAATTCAACAACGGATAAAAAAGGTTGTTTTGGCAAGAAGCTACTGGGTTATCTCTTGATTGTATACATGAACAACTGTGTCATGATGTTGTTTTGGCAAGGAGCTACTGGGTTATCTCTTGATTGTATATGTGAACAATTGTGTCATGATGTTGATATATCAATGAGCTACTGTGTTATCTCTGGATTGCATATGTGAACAACCGTTGGATAAAGATGAGAATGGGAGATGTGTTGTAACCAAAAACAAACATATAGGCTGTTTTAAGAATTTTGTAGAGAAAAGGAGGGATAAAAAATCAAAGCTTCCATGTTTTTTGTGCAAAATTCTTGGATGTTCGTAGCTATGAAGATCATGGTGTCTCGACAGGGTTTAGTCATGGTATCTTTTTGGTTTTGAATCTGTGTGACATGTGTCCGACCTAGTTTTTGGATCAAAGGCGCCTAATTTAAGATTAGGTGATTCAAATGTGTTTGGGATTTTGTCAAAAAGATTTTGTGATAAAGTTAATCATTTGTAGCCGAGT
Organism: Erigeron canadensis; assembly: GCF_010389155.1. Taxonomy (NCBI): domain Eukaryota; kingdom Viridiplantae; phylum Streptophyta; class Magnoliopsida; order Asterales; family Asteraceae; genus Erigeron; species Erigeron canadensis. The sequence continues at coordinate 17,576,211 of NC_057768.1, read as the reverse complement.
AATTGAAAATCAAACCCATGGTTGTAAATCTCAGTTATCTCGGCCGATATATCCCCGATATATCGCTTATCGGTGGTCGACCGAGCCACCGAGATAATATATTCCCGATAAATCCGATATGTCTCTGATATATCCCCGATATATCGCTTATCGGTGGTCGACCGAGACGATACCGAAAAGCGATATTTACAACCTTGATCAAACCTTTATTTAATGCCAATGATGTAGAGATGATTAATCCGGTGACTAGTGAAGAGGTTGCAGATTAAATGGTTCTCTGTGTATTTTGGAGATGCTTACCTTGAGGGGGAGATTTGATATGAAAGACTTTAGGTGATTGGTGGATTCATGAAGATACAAGACAAAGTTAGACACTATTGGTTAAAGACATGGATCTTGTGAGTGTTGTATATCTGAAATTCAAGTTACAGAATTTCTTATCATTGTGAGAGCTGATTAAATTCGATGCTGATTGTTGGAGATTCAACTTCTTTAACATATGTCGGTTAAGCTTGAAGATCAAAATAGATTGAGCGATGATATTTTGCATAATGTCTGAAGTGATGATATCCGAATTGCATGAGGAGGCAATGATGTCTGTATTACTTTAAAGTGATGATGTTTGGCATGATAATGTTGCTTGGAGCTTAATTTGGAGGTTACTGTTTAAAGGGGAATTACAATTTGTGTATTGGATTTGTTAGTTGTCATAAGGATACGGAGATTTTGCAGTTTGAAGATCAATGTGCATCGTATGAAGATCAAGTCTTACCGAAAGAAGACATAATATTATTAGTTAACGAAAATTTGTTGATTGCAGATTTTTTAACTAATGATTGTCATAAGTGATAGCAATAGTCAAGGAGTGCTTGATTGGGCATTTCTGTTACTATTTCTATGCATTACAAGTGAAGACTTTGAAGATCGATTAAAACTTCTAAATGCTGATGTCAAGGGGGGAGTCTGTTAGTGCATTTCCGGGTGACAACATCATTATAGAAGTTTTGTCTTGAGTCTATTCAATATGTACTTTTAATAAACGTCATTGTATTTCGTATAATAAAGTCAAACCTCGAATTGGTCAAGCTAGACCTAGTCAAGCTCGAATTGGTCAACACGTTGACTTGGTCGAGCTCGACCTGGTCAAGCTCGAATGGGCGTCTGAGTTGGGCTCGGTCCATGAAATTCGAGGTCCGTCTAGTCCATTAGTTTTCGTATAAATAGAGATTAAAACTTATGTTTAAGGTGAATCTTCTAGTCATTATATTTTCGTGTTTAGGGACTTGGTATTTACTTGTAATTGCATTTACCGAAGTAATATACAGTTCCAGTTTATTCATATTGGTGTTTGTGTTGTTGATTGCTAGTGTATAAGATTTTCCGCACTTATACATTTAGATACTTAATCTCATTAGATCCGGTGACAAAGGGACTTTCAAGCAACAAAGCAATTTGTATAATACATCAGCCAGCAACGTGGTCCGATAGCCGCTAGTTATCAAATTACTGCCACCAACTCCTTACGAGACTCACCCACAGTCTGCTATCGGGGATTGCCCGTAGTTTAGAAGACTTAAAAGTCTGGCCGAGAAGAGAGACTCGACACAGTTGTGCTAATGTTGCCAGATAGAACAAAGGAAAAAACAGAAATGCTTTAAGAAATGGCATTCGTATTTGCAGATGAAGGTTACCTTTTGCAGTATCCATAAAGAAAACAAATGGATCCACTTCATCTATAGGTGATTGCAAGTCCTCGTCATCACTGAAGTCATCATCAGAGTCATCATCGTCATCATCAGCCGGACGAAATGACTTCGCCTGGAGATATATATATATATACATATTCAGTTCACCAACAGGTATATCGGATTTCATTTTAGTGTCTCCAAATTCTAAATGGTGACGTTATAAGTTATCTCTTTTAAATATATAGAGACATGACAAACCTGTGCAGCCAATCTCTGAAGTCTCAAGCTATCAGCTTCATCTCCATCCTCTCCATCAAATCCCATATTGTCGGATTCATCATCTTCATCGTCATCAGTTTCCAAACCATCATTCATGTCATCATCATCTTCAGGCTCTTCCTTTGCAGCTTCTGAGCAATATAAGATAGACTACAATAAGACATTAAACCTATAGTAACGACAAACAAGAAATTTCTTGTTTTATCATTGGTCTTTAACAGTACAATCGATTCCAAATTAGCACCTGCTACTTGATCCTTGTAGGCAACAAGCAGCTCCAGTGTTGCCTTAAAAACACGTTCCAAGGCCTCGCCAGGTAACTGGTCAGGGGGAAGCTGAAGCAGAGACGTCAAACCCAAACAGCACACTTTCTTATCATGTTCCCTTCAAAAAACCCATGACATCAGTTAGAAGTGGCAAAATGAGGTCAGGTAAATGAGTGAAAACAGTAACAATCAGAGATCACCCCAATTGACCTTTTATGTTTTTCGGTTATTGTTTTAGCACAACCCATTTGACCCATTATTTACCATAATCAGCTAGTTTCTGCATGATAAAATGGGTCCAGATAGCATTCAATTGGTAGTAACAATCAGGAATTGCACCAATCGACCTTTTATGATTATGATTAGTGTTTTAGCTCAATCCAATCGACCCACTATCAAGTATAAACCAATATCAGTATATATAAATGGTTCCAAATTGCATTTAATTGGTGTAGTGATACACTCTATAAGAAGTCTTAGAAAACGAGAAATATCAACAAAAACGGAAGCTGTGGCCTCAACATGTGACCTGAATAACCAAAAGAAGATGGTTAACTACCTCTTAAAGTTTGCCCGCACACCACTCTTCTTAGTTTGTTGCAACATCTGGAACCAAAGATTAAAAACTTCTGTGGCGACACCAAGCTTTTGCAATATGTTGAGTGTCAAAGAAGCATTATAGTAAAGAGCATCAGCAACCTACATAAGATAACAATCTAGAATCAAGAAACGAAACATTAAACATAATAGCATCCTATGAAGTATCAACTGGCTCTGCACTGCACTCCACCCCGTTCAACTTCTTAAAGCACTACGAAAGGATACAAAACTTGGCTACTTACAACTTGGACCAGAAGACATTTCAAGTAGGGTCTCTCTGCTATCCGCAAACGCTCTACTGTTAGTCTAATATATGGTTCCACCCAGTGGTCCACCTGGCCCCTGCAGTTCTGAAACACTACTTCGATAAGCTTAGGTGCAGGTTCAATGTCACTGTCCTCCAAGTTTTTATCATTCATTACCTGGCACAACATATAGAGAAATAGCTAATTAGAGATATAAAAATTACATCTTTTCAACTAGGCTACCTGTTAAAATTTTCAGCTAGGAACCGGAAATTAAAATTCACTTCGAATTTTGGACAAAATTCCAAGCGTATACCTGTTAAAACTTAAAAGTATATATAGTAATATTATTTAGAATCAATTTAGTGTCTTAGTTCGAGATTTATTGCTAAACAGTCGTTGGAGGATCATGTAAGCAAGTTTACTACACAATTTTAGAAACAGGTTCATCAAAAGCATGTAAAGTTGTAGTTGGGCTTCATCGAGTGTAACAATCATGAAAAACTACTAATTAGGATCAACACATTCTTTAAAGATTAAAAAACAGAAAAGTTAAAAAGCCATATCCAAAAGGCAAAACTATCTTGATAATAACATACATTCGAAAGCACATTCCACAAACTTTGTTGGTAGTCTGGCTGCTTGCATGTCAGATAATGCACTGTACTCCTAGATATATAATTGTCCAATGGGACAAGGATATCTGCACCATAAATAAAGAAAAAAAAAGTACTAACAAATAAATACAACTTTCGATGGTACAGGTATGAAGATATGTTTATACAGACAAGAATGATAGCATAGTTTTCATCTAAACAGGATAAGAGAAATGAACATACTCGGGAAAAAATCAATAGCCCAATCAGCAAGTGCTTCTAACAGCAGTGGCCAAAGACTCCACATATCCATGGATATTGTTGGTGAAAAAAAGGTCATGTACGATACGATTTCTAGAACTTCTTCAAAGACATCTGCAACAGTTTGTAAAAGAGCTATGAGTGAACAAAGCGGACTTTATATAATCTGGGGATGCATATGTTTGTGGTAGGTAGCCATGTGTAATAAGCATAGGCAATTTGCCGGTTCATGTTCATGGTTTATGCTTACAAGTGTATACATATATATGGAAAGGGTGAAAAGTCTGACTGGGCTATATATGCGGCAAAAGGTCATCTCCAATGTATGCATCAAAACACCAAAATGGTATATAAAATCTGGTACTTACAAACAAGAACTAAGACACCAAACTTGGTGTTACACACACTATTCATCACATCATATTAGTTTAACACTCTTATTTACTAAATAATTAACATAAAACAAAATAAATATAATAAGCTCATTGAGATCTTTAGAAAACTGTACAACATCGACCACTGTTTAATAAGTTATTTATCAATCAGTTATGATCTTCGTTAAATATTTACATTAACTAATATAAAATTAATTTTTTAAATAGTTATGAGAGAAACAAAGTTTTTCACAGTAATGTTACCTTGGCCATCAGTGGTAAGCATTCGGCGCATTATAGGTAGTAAAGTTGGCTCAATGTGTGCAAAAATATGAGGAAGCCTGCTCACTGATTCAAGAATTGTACTAATTGCACGTAAACAGCCGGCAGCTGCCAAAGCACCAGGATCATCTGCTTCTTCATCAGCTTCGGAGGTATTGATACACTTCCAAAATGCAGCAGCCTATTACATCCACATACAAAGTTAAATCGGGAGAGAAAACTTTATACAAATGCACTTTATACTTTGATTTTGATTGGCAAAAATAATTACCAGACTCTGGCACAAGCCAAGAGCGTAGGGTGCCATCTCCTCTCCAAACTTGTCAACAATAGTCTCAAGGGTGAACACCAAATCCTCATTTTCAACTTCATCCATTAACTTAAAAAAGTCTGAAAGACAACCATGTTTGAAAACTTTAGTATATTACATGACTTCAAGAAGTAAAAACAACTCGATGCACATACCGTCAAGTAGCTGTGGAAGTATTGGCCTGATTTCGCTTAGATCTGTTCAGATTATAATACATATTCACTATTTTTACAATCTGGATGTTCAAAACAAAAAAACCAAATCAACAAAACCAACTAGATGTGGTATTTGTTTTTTTTTACCTTTGCATGATTCAACAAAAGAACGCAATGCAAAAACAGAATCAACGCGAACAGGAAGCTCAGGGTCACGCATCCCAGCAACAACACTTTGTAGTGCTTTGCGGAAATTATTTGGGTCAGAGAAATTAACATGTGCATACTGCCCTGCAACCCATGCAGCCTGACATTCAAAAATATTACTTTAGATTAAAGTTTCCACCAAATAGAATAAAGAGTCTTACAATATCATAACTAACAAATAAGTATCGAAACTGTACAATAGAAACTTACTTTGGCTCTGAGATGGCCTACAGGACTGGCAAACTCCGGGAAAACATGCTGCACTAACATGGGCTCGAGCTCAGATTTATATGGTTCAGTCTGTTTCAGTTTATCACACAGTGCTCCAATAGCAAGAAGTGCACCATCCTTTTGCCGATAAGGCTTAAACTCACCTGATACTGCTTCGTACCTACCCAATAGAAGACAATAATTATAATTTTAAAAGTATAGATATTACCAGGTTTTCATGCAACATATTGTCTGCTTTGAAGAAGATAAGGATTACCTATTAAAAATCTCCACAATGAAGAATATGAACTTTTGAAGGTTCTCCTTTCCACGTTTTCTTACCAACTCACTCACAAAGTCCATTGCTGCAGTCCTTGGACTGTATAGATCTTCAATAATATCTGCAGTCCATTGCCAGAATATATTGTAAAGAAAAATATCAAAACAAAAGGGGTCAAATGTGCTACAAATTTCTCAGGGTGAGTTTTGAATGCATCCAATCTCCTAAAATATTTTTATTCAAATGAGTACATGATTATTCAAATAATAAAACTTCTGTAATCATATTTAACCAGATCTTTACTTGTAAACAATGTTAAACTTCAAGCAGAGATTGTTTTGGGCCAAATAGACACATGCCAAAGACGTAACTTATACCAGTTAACCAACCTACCCAATCTGCCATCTTATCACCTCTGATGGGGAAAAATCCTTTTATGAAAAACTTACCATAACCCTTCCTCACATACTCATGCGGATCTTCCTCCCAAAGGGTTTGATCATTGTCATTGAAGCACATAAGTGGAAAAATTATCTCAAAAAGAACAACATCAAGTCTTGGTTGCAGCAGATTGTACATTGTAGTCTTGGAAATACTGCAGCATAGATGAACAGGTTAACAAGAAATGTCATATAAATCACTCAGCAAAAAGCAGTTAATAAGGAAACAAAAAACAACTTGAACTTTAGCTGGAAAATTACAACATAAAGATAAGCAGCAATACTAGAACTTTCGTTCATATAAAACAACTGAACTGTATGATTAGACTAATAATACGAAATATACCTGTTGCTCAAGTATTGCAAAATAAGATTGGTGACCCTGTCAGGTAAATAGTCACCAATACGAATTGCATTCAACAAGTTAAGGTGACACTCCAAAATTTTCCCAGCATAATTTTTCTGGAAGTGTTGTGCAAAAGCTTTGTTCTCTGGATTTTGCAATTTTAAATCTCCAAACCTGGAGAAAAAAAAATAAGTGACATGTTAAAAGATTCTCAAAGCTTACCCATTGAAGTAACATTTGACCCATTACTCACCGAGTGTAGAGGCGATTTAATATATGGACTGTCCACTTTTTTACCTTCCACCAACCCCATGACTTGCGGAGCTCTGGATCGGTTGGTTGACCCTCTGATGGAACGGGCCTCTCCAACATATTCAAAAAAAGAACCATCCAAGCATTGAACACATTTGGGTCAAACAAATTCTTTGGAATCTCCAGCTGAATGACATCAAATTCCAACTTTAAATTATAAACTAAACTTTCAAGAAATTCTAAAGCTACAACTACAATAAGCCAGTCATTTATGGACTTTTCATTGTTGAGGGTATAAAAGTTGGTAAGAATATGCAGATATAATGACTCACATATATTGACGACCAGAATATTTTGCAGATCAGCTTAATCAGATCTGCTACTTCAATCGTCTGATTTCCTATCTGAACAAGCCTGCTGAATATATTTAGCAAATGAGGAAACGTCTCGTCAACAACATGGTAAACTGGAATCCTCTCCTCATCTGACTTGAACCTAAAAGGAGCAAGTTAAGGGAACAAATTGATCAGAACACAAAAGATCTAGGATAATCTATAATAAAATAAATAAAAAAACAAGGAATACACTAAAAAATGGGTGAGAGTGCCAGCTATTGTGTGTGACACAATAAAAACTACACTGCCAGCCTCATACATACAAAAAAGTAAATAAGTTATATACGAAGGTGTCTACGCTTATTAGATATATAATTCTTTACCAAAACACTTGATTTTAACTTTAACAGATAAAATAAGTATAAGATGCAAATCAAACTTCATATGCTCAAAGAAAGTTAGCTATGTCAAAGTCATATAGCTGATGAAGTAGATCCAAATGACAGCTGATGTTCACTTAGATTACAAAGAGAAACACACATGAGCATATGCACTCATGCACTTACATCCAAATTGTTTTCTATGTAGTCAATTTCAGTGGTATACCAGGTATTTCGGTTTTCGGTCCTCCACTGGTATACCGGTACAGATTTCTGTCAAAAATTTTGGTACCGAGATTTTCGGTGAAATTTACCAAAATCTCACCGAAATCGGTCAAATTTCAGTCCAAATTTGGGTGGAATTTCGGTGGTATACCAGCTTTTCAGGTTTTTAGATATTTTGATTAAGTATTAACTTAATATAATTTCTATTTGTGTATAATTGCAATTTATTTGGTATATATATAATTATATATAATATTTAGCATAATATTAAAATTACCGAAATACCACCGATACACCACCAAAATAATCAATATTTCAGATATCGGTCCTTGACCGAAACACTGAAATTTTGGTCCTTAACTACTTAGATTGTTTTACTGATATATAAAAAAAGGAGTCATAATAATGGGACATGGAACTAGGCAAGTGTTGGTATAAGCAAGTGTAAAGAAGAAAAAACTGCATTTTAGTGTCTCCATATCCCAGCTATGAAAAGGATGGCAGGACGCATACAGACAAGTGCATGGTGTTCTTATATATTAGAAGTATGAACAATTTGGAAATACGTAGTGAGTGCTTAGGTTTAAAGTTTTCAAGAATCTTACAATGTCCAAAGAAGATCACATGACAAAAAGATATAACTAAAGCAAACTTTCTCATCTAATACAATAAAACCTGGCATACTTGTAGTATCACATTGAGCACAAAAGGAACATTAGCGGAAAAATCAATGACAATTAAAAAACAAAAAGATATAGAACAACATTGACAAAAAGAGATCAAAAATCAAAATATAAAGTTATAATAGCCATCATCTTCTTCATAGGCACATATGTAGCAGTAGTATATATGGGCATGTCCAAAAGCACCTGCACCTAGTAACAGGCTTCAAGAATTTGGAGATCTATGTCATAAACTACGAAGATCATATATGATGTACTTACTCATATTTCCTAGCAAGAATTCTAAGCACAAAAAGTGCTCCATAAACTTGCTGGTCTTGCAAATTATGTGTCACCCAATGCAAAAGTGCCGGCCATTGTTCGGGATAATCCGCATGGATTATTGTCTTCAAACACTCGCCCAACTGTGCCCTGTAAACAGCCACAACAACCGTATTCAGAACGAATGATGCAAATCAACAGAAACAGATGGAAAATCTCAATGAACCAGGATTTTACCTCAACAACGGAGGAAGCTGTGCAACAAAAACAAGGATGTTCTGCCTTACCAAATCCTTATCACTTGGCAAAATCTTGGATTGTTCACCTAGAATGGGATAATTTATGACATTTTCAAGCCAATACACACACACACACACAAACACTCATACTACGGTTAATCCTTGTAAAAAGAAGCCTTGAATAAAAGAGGAACAAAGGTTGACAGGTAACAGTGGTGTATCAATTTTTTAAGAAAAGAGATGATATCCTCATATTTCAGTATATATTATGATAATTATCCAACATAAAGGAAGTATGTTGAACTTGAGCTAATAACAACAATCATGAAAATCCGCCATTTAACTCTTGGTCTAGTGGTCCAAAGAGAATGTAGAAGGCTATGCCTCTCAAAGGTCTTGCGTCAAAATGGCGTTTTATTACTAACTTGTGGAAAATTAGCCGCTAACAACTAACATTTGCCATTCAAAAAAATATATATATAAAAAAAATCATCCACTTATACGCAATGTTTTAAATACCGGTAAATACCGGCCGGTATTACCGGTACCGGAGACCACGCCGGTATTTTTCCGGTATTTTCACTATTCAATACCGGCCGGTATTTCCGGTATTCCCGGTATTTTCCGGTATTACCATACTGGTATTTCCGGTATTTTCAAAAAATAAATTTTGATTTTTTTAAAAAATTACTTTTATGATACTTTAATGTTATTTTATGTTATTTGTGAACTTTAAAACCTATATTTTGTTATGAAATACATATTTGGTATTATTTTTGAGTAAATTATAATTGCATTTTGAATATTTTTGTTAAATTGTAACAAGTTTTGTAGGATATTTACACAAAAAATATAATAAATTAAAAATAGTCGTACCGGCCGGTATTTCCGGTATTACCGATAATACCGGAAAATTTTTCCACGCCGGTATAACTAAAATACCGGTTTTTAAAACATTGCTTATACGGTGATAAATAAGCATATATATATATATAAAAGAAGAACCTGAATCATGGGGAGACCAATATTTAGCAATGAAGTTTTTAAAATGAATACTGGCAACCTGCCTAACACCAATTTCACAATTTCCATCCACAATTATTTGTAGCATCCTCACTAAATGCTGTGGCGTATACTGATACTGAAACCACAATAACAACAAATATATTAATAATAATAATTCAACAGCCAGCCAATACACACATTAATTAAATAACATTCTTCTAAAACATATTATTTCAATCAATCAATTATCCAATATATATATAGATCTTAAATAACATAATTCACAGATAATAAGTGATATATATATAAAGAAAGAGAGAGAGAGATACCTGATTGAGGGTATCTTCAGCAGCTTTGCGTTCAGCAGGATTGGGGCTAAGAGCTGCTTTTAGAACGATAGCAAGATTTGGAACATCCATCTCTTCTGTTTGTTTATCTATATCTATCTATCTATCTATCAGATAGATGAATAGATTTTCAGTTAGTTCACAAACAGATTGATTGATTCCTGTATTGTTTAGGGTTTTTTACACTAAATAGAATGAAGGCTGCCTGCTCTCTCTCCTCTCTCAAAACGTAAGACGAGTAATATAATAAACATAAATAAATTATTTTATTTTAATTGGTTTTATTTGTTTAGTTAAAATCGTTAGGGTTTAGTGAGCCACCACAGCATATCTCCACCTATTTTAAATTTAGAGAAAATTTTATTAGATCATCATGTGGTTTGCTGTATTATCATTTTTTTATCTTGTCGTTTGAATTTATTATTAGATCACCTTGTGCTGAAAATCTTCATCATTAGACCCCCTCTTCCAAATGGACGTTTATGTCTCGCCGTTACCCACCTCACGTATATACCACGTGAGGGTATTTACGTCTTTTGGCACCTCTACAGCCTATATACACCCTTTTTATTCTCATTTCCCTCCAAAACAATAAAAGTCTCATCTTTTTTCTTTCTCCCTCGTTTTTCCCCCCTTTTCTTCCCCCTTTTCAATTAGGGTTTCCAAATCAATTCCAATCATGGCTTTTTTTTGTTACTGTGGAAATCCAACAATTGTTCAAACATCTTGGACCCCTCTGAATCCTGTAGAAGTATCTATCAATGTTTAAGCAAGGTAATGATCATTTTTTTTTATTATTATTAATTTGTTCTTCAGTAAAAATCAACGATTTTTATAAACTTAAACTGATAATTTTTTGGTATAGGTGAATAATTGTGTGTTCTTTAGGTGGATTGATCCACCCATGTGTACCAGAGCTGTGGAGATCATACCTGGTTTATTAAGAGCAAAAAACAATCTTTAAACTTCATTGCATGCTCGAGAGAAACAAGTTTGGAGGCTAAAAATGTATCTCATAAGCAGTTGGTTGTTCTTTGTATTTTTCTTTGTATTTTGGAAGTCTTAATAAATCAAGAAAGTGTACTCTTTTGGAGAAGCATTTGGTTGTTTTTATGTCTTTGTATTGTGGAAGTCAAATCAAGAAAGTGTACTTTTTTGGAGAAGCATTTGGTTGTTTTTATGTCTTTGTATTTTGGAAGTCAAATCAAGAAAGTGTACTCTTTTAGAGAAGCATTTGGTTATTTATTTTGTTAATGTAATGTGTAACTCTTCTTTTGTTGAATGTATACAAACTGCTATGCAGAATTTAGAAACTGCAGAATTATTGAATTTATGCAGAATTTATAAACTGCAGAATTATTTTACTGCAGAATTTAGAAACATGTTGCCACAAAAATTTAGAAATTGCAGAATTATTTTACTGCAGAATTTAGAAACATGTTGCCACAAAATATAGAAACTGCAGAATTATACTAGAAGCATGATACAAAATAGTGGCAGATAGGCATATTTTTTACACAAGTCACATACTACTTATAAGTCATATTACATACCATAAAAGTCATTGAACAAACAAGTCACAAATTACATAAAGCATAAAGAGTCTCAAACATAAAAGTCCTAGAACACACAAGTAGCAGATTGTCATGTTTCTAACTTGCAAATTTTTTCACAATCATTTTTGGACTTGAATTGGTTCTTTGATATGATGCAGGCATAAGATTAGTTGTTTGACTTGATCCACATTGAGTTGCTTGTTTTTTTTGGTTCTTTGAGTCTGCTGATTTCCTTGACCATCACATGCTTGTCTTTTATTTGATCTTTGACTGCCTGCAACTTGACTTCCTTGTGTTGGAGTTGCACCTGCCTGATTTCCAGCTTGTTGACTTGCACTTGCACTTGCCCTATTTTGTGTTGCACTTGCTTGACTTGTACCCACTCCACCCTTAGCTTGACTATCACCACATTATAGGAACACAATTAAACAATATACCAATTACAATATATGAAACACTATATATCAATATATAATTTAAAAATACTTTACCTTGGTGTTTTTTTCTTTGGTTTCTTTGACTTTTTTGGTTGACTAGAAGTTGTGGCACTTTGACCTTTGCATTTTCTTTGATTGTGACCTTTTTTCTTGCACTTTGAACATGTCACTGTCTTCCCTGCTCTAGATAGTCTCCCTCCTGAGACAGTGGACTATGTCACTCTCTCATCAGCAGCTTTCCTTCTTTTCTTTGACGGTCTTCCAACTTGTGTTTTGTGGTGTGGAAGTAATAGTTTCAGTTGACACTCACTAATTGTCCATGTAGAAGCACCAGTCACTGGGTTGATCTTATGGCTATAAACCTCCTTCCATGTCTCAAGTCTATAAGCAGGGTGAACCCAGTCTTCAGGTGCAGCAGGCTGGGTTGATCTTGTATTGTCTTCAGGTGCAGCAGTCACTGGTTTGATCTTTTTTTTGTAACATGGCATGGTCCCAAAGCATCTCACTCTTATCCTATCTGGCTCATTTTTTACTAATTTAAGATTCCTCCTACTCTCCACTGCATGGTTCTTTATCAATTTTTTTTATTTGTTTTGGACATAAAAAAGCTTGGCCAAGATGCAAAGATGTAGGTTCTTCCTTGCCTGCTTCTGTCACAGCCCTTTTAACCTTTCTACATTTCTTTCTAATAGTACCTCCATCACTCTGTGATCCTTCTCCAATCTCCACTATCATATTGATCAAAATCAATTCCCACAACTTCTTCATTTATCTCTAAATTGCCCACACTTCCTTCCACAGATTTCCTAAGCCATTCATCATTTCTTTGAAAATGCTCCTGAAATTTAGACATGTCCACCTCCACCTCATTTACCCTGTCACTTGTGTCCATATGCTGGCTAAAATCCCCATCATCTTGCACATTTGGATTTTCATTTTGAATTGGGTCATTGATTTGTTGCACAAAAGGGTTTTGTTGGTCTGTTGGGCCATTATCTTGCACAAAAGGGTTTTGTTGGTCTGTTGGGCCATTTTCTTGCATAAAAGGGTTTTGATGGTGTGTTGGGTCATTATCTTGCACAAAATATTCTTCCATAAAAGGGTTTTCATTTTGATTATCTTGCACAACTTCAGTTGGATCATGTTGTTGTGCAGGGGTTTCAATGAGATTATTAGCAGGAGCATCATCTGTTATGTCTTCAATAACAATGTTAGGCTTTGGTTTTACTTTTTGCTGCAAATTCTCATTTTCTTGACTTGGGGTCTCAACATTAACATTGCCTAAAAAATCATTCTCACAGCTTTCTTGACTTGGGCCTTCCAATAAAAGTCTAGTAAAACTCTTCCTAGGCTTTTTGAATGGTTTATGTTTACCCTTAGACTTAAATTGAACTACTTGTTTAGGCAAATTAGGCAAAGTCTCAAGATCTTCTGTTAGGTCTTCAATAACCACACTACTTTCCCCAGTATACTCCCAATCCCCTATTTTTGATATAGCATGCTCAATGTAAATTTCTATCAATTTAAACTTCTTAGTGTAAGAAACCATTTTTATCACATCTCTGTCACAAGCAAATGGTTTCAACCCTACATCTAAATCACTCTTATCTGGTTGTAAATAGTGATAATACATAATCAATCTTGAATCATAACCTAACTTTTTGACATAACGATTAAAGTCATGAATAGAAAACTTATCACCATCTACGAAGTCCACAAATGCCTCATTCCCACCATAATATATCCTTTCTGGAGAGGCTGTGAAGAATCCACCATGGTTGATCTTGATCGAAAATAAATAATCATAACTATCTGAAATAAAAAGAAAAACAAAAGAAAGAGTAAATATACATATACATACATTCACATATGTATAACCCATTATCAAATATATTAAACGAAAAAAATAAATATAAACTGATTATAAAAAAACTCACCGTAAGCACGGTACAAATGCTCTTCGTCTTCCTTATCAAATTCTTTCGACCTAAATATTGGTTTTCCATCATCATCCAGTATTGATCGATCATAAAGCACCATGGTTCTTTTGATTCAAGAAACCAGAAGGGTTTTAATTGAGAAAAGGGTTTTTATTGATTTGATAGTGGTGGGTGGTAGTTGGCAATTAATTTTGGAACGAATAGATAAATAATACAGATATATACATGTAAAAGGGGTGGCAGACTACGTAAGTACCCTCACGTGGTACACACGTGAGGATGGTAACGGAGATACATAAACGGACGTTTATGTCAGGGGGGTCTAATGATAGAGATTTTCAGCACAAGGTGATCTAATAATAAATTCAAACGATAGGGTAAAAAATGATAATACAGCAAACCACAGGGTGATCTAATGAAATTTTCTCTTAAATTTAAGAGCATTATTAGTTTATTACGAATGGTCCTCGTATTCACTCGTATATATTGGACATCGAATACGGTTCATATCATGGGGTGTGGGCCTACGGTTTTCGGCTCGTATTGGACAAAAATGTAGTAGCCATAGGCGTGGGCATGAAAATCGGTCCCAAAAAAACCGATCTCAACCAGAACCGATAATAATCGGTTCTTCAAGAACCGATCGGTCCCTAACCGATTCGAGGTTTTTTCAAAAATAGCACTCCAAATCGGTTCCATCGGAACCAGTCCGAGAAATCGGTTTAGAACCGATTTTTATGCATGCCATCAGCTACTAGTCGTTAGTTACAGTTAGATTTAGCCGTTTTTGGTCCTTTTTGACCGTTAGAAGCCATTAGGAGCCGTTTTTTCACCAAAGAATTACCATTTTACCATCATACAACTAGTATATATATCTAGCTTCATTTTGGGTTGATTTTACACATTCCATTACTTACAAAAACACTATATATTCATAAATCTTTTACAAAATCACTATATTTTACATATTAAATATATATATATAGTGAAAAGTTATTTTGAGAACCCTTTTTTTGCGAAAACCTTTGAGAACTTTTCAAATCAAGCTCAACCGATGATTATTCTTTACATGAAAATTGTTTTTTGATTGTTTTTTAAATAACTTATATGTAATTTTGAAGTTTATAATTGTGCGGAGGCATGGATTATCATCCGTTATACAATTATGTGGAGATTTGGATTCTTGATCACATGTGCACGAATATTGCTATAATCACATATGATCGACTTGCATACATGTGATTATAGCAATATTCGTGCACATGTGATCAAGGATCCAAATCTCCATATAATTGTATAACGGATGATAATCCATGCTCCACACAATTATAAACTTTAAAATTACACATAAGTTATTCAGAAAACAATCAAAAAACAATTTTTATGTAAAGAATAATCATTGGTTGGGCTTGATTTAAAAAGTTTTCAAAGGTTCTCGCAAAAAAAAGGTTTTCAAAATAAATTTACCCTATATATATTATATATATTATATATATATAATATATATATATATATAGAGTTAATTGCAGGATTCGTCCCTGTGGTTTAGCCATTTTCGTGGTTTACATCCCTGTTAAGTTTTTTAAACAAATCTGTCCAAACTTGTCATATTCTTTGCAAGTTACGTCCCTATGTCTAACGATGTTATTATTTGGCCGTTAAGTCGACGCACGTGAGGTACACGTGAGGGTAGTTTTGTAATCTGTCACCCATAAACAACTTTGTAATTGCACGATTCGTCCCTGTGGTTTGTCCATTTTAGTGATTTACATCCCTACTCAAGAATTTTTGTGGAATAGATCCAAAGTACGCAAATTTGTTGCATGTTCCATCCCTGTGGTTGATGTAGTCAATTTTTTTTCCCGTTAAATGGAATCAAGTGCCACACATGTGAAGGTATTTTCGTACATTTTCCCCAATCCTACACCTATTATTTTTTCTTTCTTACTTCTTACGACTCCACCAAAATCAATTCAGTTTTTCTTTCCTTGTTATTTTCACCTATCTTTCACCAAATTCCTCTTTATTCAATTTCCTTCTCATCCAGTTATTTTTAAAATTAATTTTTGTGATATTTAGGTTGTTAAGGCTCGAACAAAAAGAAACTGCATATTAATACACATCCACGTATAGAGCCAGAAGGGCCGGAATCCTATATATATATATACTGGGTATATATGTTAATATGTATATGTAAATTTGTAAAATCCCATAAGTGTGTGTATATATATATAAACAACATACAAAGTAGTTGTTCGGGTAATAAAGACGCATCAATCTGTGGCTGTCCGCGATTGGGTTTCAAAACAGCTTGGTTCGTGGTGGTGGTAATGGTGAGAGGTTGGTGGTGGTTTGTTCCAATGGGGAAGCTCGCTCATCAATGCGGATTTTGCATTTTTAACCAACCCATCAACAGGTTTGCTTAGTTGTATACTCCAAACGTTTTTTAATTCCACCGTCAAAAAATCAATGAGGGTTTGCAAATTTTCGAAAAACCCATCAAACTTTTTATGGCACGTGATCCCATTTAACGTAAAAAATTTGACGACATCAACCACAGGGATTGAACATGAACAAATTTGCGTACTTTGGATCTATTCCACGAAAATTATTGAATAGGGATGTAAACCACTTAAATGGACAAACCACAGGGACGAATCGTGCAAATACAAAGTTGTTTGTGGGTGACAGATTACAAAATTGCCCTCACGTGCAGCTCATGTGCGTCGACTTAACGGCTAAACAATAACGTTGTTAGCCACAGGGACGTAAGTTGCAAAAAATATGACAAGTTTGGACGGATTTGTTTTAAAAAAACTTAACAGGGATGTAAACCACGAAAATAGGTAAACCACAAGGACGAATCCTGCAATTAACTCATATATATATGGGAAAGATAATTAGGGGATGGGATAACAAAAAGTACCAAAGGATTCATCCTGGCCATCCGATCAAGGGCTCGGATCAATCCTCCTCCTCGCTTTTCCTCCATCTCCGGCTAAACACAACAGCCATAACCTCCTTCTCCGGTGAGATAGTTGCCGCCAGCGACCATCTTCTTCTTCTTCGGCGAGACAACCATCGCCACCACCACCATCTCCTAGCACCCCAACCACGGCGTCGGTAGCAAGGGCGGAGCTCGTAGCGTGTCAAACCGACACCATTTCTTGGATCGCCACCTGTTAGTGCATGATTCTCAGTGACATGAGTATTCTAGATATGTGTAGTATATTTGTGTATAATTTCAAGTCTTGTAATTATCTTGTAATTACCGTTTGTCTTAATATTACCCTGGCATATTTTGTGAAAGCCAACTGGGATCCAACTTATGTTTATATGTTTGTTTATTATTTGTATTTTGCAGGTTTTAGACATAACATGTAAAGAGTCAGTAAGTTAATATTGTTTCTGCGTATTAACAGCAGTTGAGATATTAACTTAATGCACTTCCAGAGGGAAGTTAAGATATTTGTGTTGCTGCGTATTTACAGCAGTATGAACATTAATCTTATATATACAATTCCAATAGGTAATATAGATGACATTGTTTCTGTGTATTCACAGCAGTTGAAATGTGTCAAAGGCTAATGCTAGTTCTGCGTATCTTTACAGCAGTTAAAGCATTAGTTGAGTTAATGTCGGTTCTGCATCTTGACAGCAGTAAAGACATTAACTCAGAGTACAATGTCGGTTCTGCGTCTTGACTGCAGTAAAGACATTTACTCAACATATCCTAAGTGTTATTTGAGCGTTCTTAGGAACAAGCAAAAAGTCTTGCTGGTCAAAGGAAGAACACTCAAATGTTCATTTGAGAGTTTCTAAGAAACAAGCAAAGGTATGCTTGTTCTCAAGAACTCTCAAATGGTTTGAGAGAGTCTGTGGAAACAAGCAAAAGTATGCAATGTCCACAGAAACACGCAAACTGGCCATAACCCTAATGGGCTTGGGCTCAGAAACACGCATGGGCCTGCGTGTTTAAGAACACGTAAAAGGCCATTTGCGTGTTCCTAAGCCTTTGCCTATAAATAGAGGGTGTGTGTATGCGTGTTCCAACAAGAGTGTAGAGAGAGAAACGAGCAAATCCTAGAGAGAGAAAACCAAGAACACACACGGTTGATTTTGTGGGTAATAATCGTCTCGTGCACGAACCGCAAACATACACCCGACCCCCCAAACGGCTCGTAGATTGCAAGTTACCACATGTTTGGTAAGGTGCATCCGGAGAGCCGTTCCCGGAGTGTTTATCATCACGTAAAAGATATATATATATATATATATCACTATATAAACCGTGGGTTATCTCGAGGAATTTCCGCACCTCGACATATCCTTAAGTCGATCTCTGGTTTGATAGTAGTACAAGATCAGAGGGACTTACAACTGGTATCCAGAGCCACAGGTTTTTCATAACCTTGGTTAGAGATCGATAACGGTTTTGTGGTATCCCTTTATTTACGTGAGTTAGGTGAAATTTAATCTTTGGGCACGTTTTTGAAAGAAAGGTTCAAACTTGTTGCCAAATATTGATTAATCTATATCCTAGTAACATTTTCTCATAATCTCGTGTGTCCTTGAGCAATATCGGGCTCGGGATCTAAGAAATATGGTATATATGAAGACATGGTAAAAGAATAAAAAATATTTTATGGAAATCCCCCCAATTTTTTCTTGTATGAACCCTACTTTAAATGTAGTGGGGTTGAGACACTTATTGAAATAATAAGTGATAATTTGGAGTGTTGGTAAAAGGATGTAAACTTTTTCATGAATGCAAATAGTGAGTTTAATAGGCTTTTAGAAAAATTGTATAAAGCTTATGAAGATAAATATGGCTCAAGTTCTTCTTCTACTACTCATAGTCCTTTTGTTACTACAAAAAAGAATTAAGAATTCAAAAATAAACCTATACAATATCGTAAGGAACCACCAAACGTCAAAGAAATGAGGCTACAAGTTCAAACAAGAACACCGATTTGAATAGGTTTACCGGAACCAACTTTTTGACAAGCCTTGGAGTTGATCCTTTCATGAATGTGGATGTATTGAATTGGTAGAGGGAAAGGGAAAGTCAATTTCCCATTCTATCTATCATGGCACGTGATTTACTAAGTGTCCAAGCTTCAACGGTGGCTAGTGAATCCGCATTTTCAACTAGTGGAAGAGTTTTCTCCATAAGAAGAACAAAACTTACACCGGCATCATTGGAGATGTGAATTTGCTACAAAGACCACTTGGACGCCATGGAGCGTAGACAAAACGTATCAAGCCTTGAAGATGCTTTGGACCTTGAAGAATATATTCACAATGAAGAAGTTGAGAAAGGTACATCCATATCACTTTCCGATAAAGAAATTCAACTTGATGAAGTTTAAGCTCAAGCTCAACAACAAGTAACCCAACTAGACTTTGATTGAAGATGAAGACTTTTATTTGATTAGAGAATTTGTATTTGTTTCAAGAAAACCATTTGAAGACCAATCAAGACAAATGAAGACAATTTGAAGAGAAATTTGAAGACAATTTGAAGACAATGAAGATTGAAGACTTTTATTTGAAGACTACTTTATTTGTTTAAGAATTTCTATTTGTTTGAACACTTGTTATTTGATTGAAGACTTGTTATTTGGTTGAAGATATTGTTATATCGGTGAAGACATTGTATTTGATTGAAAACTTTGAATTTTGTTCAATATTAAGATGGTCTATAATAATAGTATGCATTTTCAACGAAAAAAATGAATTATAGTGAATTATTAGTGAGTTTTCACTTAATTTTAAGTGTTTTTTTTGTGAAATACCTTGGAGTTTTTTGTGTTAATTCACTGAATATTATCATTAGGAAGGTATCTTGGATATTAAAGCTCAGTGTATTATCAATCTAGTGGTCCCAAATCGATTTCCATAGTTAAAAAGTGGCCTTAACGGTCGTTAAATGAATTATTAGTGAGTTTTCACTTATTTCAAGTGTTTTTTGTGAAATAACTTGGAGTGTTTTTATATCAAATCACTAGATCTTATTATGTTGGAAGGTATCTGTTAGGTCCAGATTTACTGGACTCGCTCCAGACGAGACTATTGGAGCCCTCTTAAGATTTGTCTAGAAATTATGAGAAGACCAGTGAACTTTTTACTTGTACAGGAATCTGGATTCCACCAGATTGGTTCACTGGACTTCACTCCAGTCAAGATCCTCCACTGAAGAACATTCTCACTGAAGTCGAAGACTAAAGTCTGAAGAAAAAAGACTGACAAATGGGGGAGCCCACTGATAGTTTTACTAGATCTCCTAACTGGAGTCCTTGTCAGTGTACAAGTCTGAACACTGATTACAAGGATTTGACTTTATGCCTTTACACTTTTTTATCCAGACAACTCAATTGTCCTTTGTTAAAAGCATTAGACGTGTGTAAAGGTGGTTGGTTAAATAGATGGCAAGTCACTATCAAGTGACTTTATTCTTGTACTTTAACCAATGCATTTAAGGAATTAAAGTTGTTTCCTTAAATGCATGTAACCATATTTGTACAACAAAAATAATATTATATTATTCTTTTTGCCTATAAATACCAAGTCATTTCCCTCGTCCAAACTTACTGGAATTGAGAGGAATATGATAAAAATTTTAAATGAAGGAACCTATATTCCTATAAGTCCTCTCAATCCACTTCTTTACCCTCTTGGAGCAAGATCTGGAAGGGAAAAGAGAGAGGAACACTGGTCTGAAGAGGATAAAAGACTTGTTAATATTGATACTGTTTTGAAAAATATGATCCTCGGGGCCGTTCCTGAATCTCTTATTCCCACACTAGTTCTTTATCCTAGTGCTAAAAGCATGTGGGATGAACTAGTAAACCAGTATGAAGGTGGTGATGACACTATTGTTACCAGAAAAGTCTCCCTGAGCAAGAAGTATGAGTCATTTTTTGCTCTTCCCAATGAATCTCTAACTGGTACTTACACCAGATTTATGAGCATCATAAACCAGTTAAGAGGATTGGGAGTTATAAAAAGACAAGGATATACTTTTGGAGTAATTTTTTGATATTCTTCTCTCAAAATGGTCTCATATGATTGTGGTCTTGAGCAAGGCAAAACCTTGCATTCCCATACTTTGTCAACATTGTATGGAGCCTTCAGATTCACTGAAGAAAATCAAGCTCAGAGAATTGAGGCTGAAAAAGATGCTTTATGTTAAAAATCTAAAAATAGTGATAAATTGTAATTTAAGTTAGTGGACTTACTTGTTGTTAAGTCATAGTGAAATGATTTCTAAAGTTGATGGTGTAGATGTGATAATTAGGATAATTGTATAGTTTGACTATAAATACCCCTCAACACCTTAGAAATCAGAAGCCTTTTTCCCCATTTCATTTCATTCCTGTAATTTTACACACACTTAATCCCAATCTTTCCTCTCTCTCTCTCTCTCTAGAAACACACACTAAAACACCAAGAACACACACAAATCCACCGTTGAATCTGTGAATTCGAGGCTCAAATCTTGTTAATTACATGTGGTATCAGAGCAAAACATCATTCTGATATCGATCCATTACTGAATTCAATCACAGTTTAATCAACAATTCAAAATCAAAACCATTTTTCAAACCGTAACTTGTTCTTCATTTTTCATCGATAAAAGCGCATAAAATCATAGTTTTTTGTTTACAATTAGATTACGATAGTTTGAAACACATTCCTGTCAAGTTT
Organism: Erigeron canadensis; assembly: GCF_010389155.1. Taxonomy (NCBI): domain Eukaryota; kingdom Viridiplantae; phylum Streptophyta; class Magnoliopsida; order Asterales; family Asteraceae; genus Erigeron; species Erigeron canadensis. Next base: position 17,554,302 of record NC_057768.1, on the reverse strand, counting down.
CAAGTTCCAATTCGATCTACAACTGGAGATTGAATTTTGTGTTTTTGGCGCTAAAATTTGGGATATAATTCTGTTGTGTTTTTAGCTGAATTTTGTTTAAGGATTTGTTGCGGAGGTGAAAACAAATATTTTGCAAGTGATTTCAAGTTCTAACTCTCAGTAATTTGAAAGATATTGAAGTTTTTAGAATTCATCAATGGAGGTTTTGGAAATAGCTGATGAGATGTTGAAGAAGATGACCACAAGACGATCTTGGTTAGGACGATCTTCACAAGATCGTCTTAGTCTTTGAACTTTCATTTTTCCAGATTAATAAGCTTTGTGGCTTGTAGGACGATCTTCACAAGATTGTTCTGGCAAGTGGTTGTGGTGTGAAGTGTTTGGTTGTGGCTAACTAATCCGAAAGGATCGGTTTGGTCAATTTAAATACTTATAAAGTATTTGAAAAGTGTAAGTTTTGTGACAAAAAGCTAAGACGATCTTGTCAAGATCGTCTCAGCTCACTGACCCTAGGACGATCTTGCCCAAGATCGTCTTAGTGTCTCTGTTGAAAGTTGGTGTGTTTTGGTTGTTTAATCGAAGTTGTTGTGATTGGAAATCACACACTTCCTGGGTAACTAATCTCATAGATAGGTTTTGCTCAAATTCATTCCTTCAAATTCATACTGAAACTCTGTCCAAGTGTTCTCAAAAAACTTAGAATTTTTTCATCAAAATTTCAAAGAAACCAAGACGATCTTCAAATCAAGACCGTCTCATTTTCCTTCAAATTTATAAAACGATCTTCACCAAGATCGTTTCATTTCCACATCTCTCATCTTTCAATTTTCATTTCAAATTCCTTTAATTCAATTTCAATTCCCATTTTCAAAAACATATCTCAATTTCAATTCATACTTAGACAAATTCCACTGAATTTCTTCCAAGACGATCTTCCATTAAATCGTCTTACTTCTTTCTTCAAATCTAGGACGATCTTCCAAAACGATCTTCACCTAGAACGATCTTCACCAAGATCGTTTCATTTCCTGATTTTAACAACTCTCATTTCGTTTCAAGTTTCAAATCAAATCTCTTTCAAATGGCTTCTCGTGAAGCATTGACATTGGGTTCCGATACAAGACCTCCAGTTCTCTACCGTGGTTCTTATGGACTATGGAAGAAAAGATTTATGGACTATGTGGAATGTCAACCAAATGGTCACCTACTTAAAGATTGCATCCTTAATGGACTTGCAGTTCATCACCATCCCACTACCGGTCCAATACTCACTCTTGATCTTTTGAATGCTGAACAAAAAGATCGAACAACTGCAGATAACAGAGCTAGATCATGATTCTACAAAGCACTACCAGATGAAATCTATGGTTCTGTTGATTCTTATGATACAGCCAAGGAGATATGGGATGAGGTGGCAAGACAAATGGAAGGATCTGACCTGACTTCAACAATAAGATTGACAAATGTGTTGACTGAGTTTGACAACTTCAGCAAATTGCCAAATGAATCTCTAGAGACTGTCTACTGTAGATTCTGCAATGTCATAAATGAACTTAGGAAGAACAATGTCAAGAAATCAGAGATTGAGTTAAACATCAAATTCATCAAAGCTCTTGGTCCTGAATGGGAAGATTATGGAACACAGATTAAGCATCATCAAAATCTGACCAAGTTCACCATCCATAATCTTCATGAATCCTTCAAACTCAATGAACATCAAGTTCTAAACAAAGCTTCATCAAACAAAATGCCAGAAGTTGTATCTTCTGATCTTTTGGCATTGATTGTTGAAGAAAAGGTTTCTGAAGCTCTTAAAAGGCAAATGGTAGTTGTTTCTTCATCTGATGAGGAGGGAGATGATATGATGGCTACAAGAGATGGTGTCTCAGATGAACTATATCAAGCTCTTGCCGCAGTAACTAAGCATTTCAAGAAAAAGTTATACAAAGCGAGGCCAACAAACAACAATCTCCGCACCTCTTCTACAAGGGCATTTCCAAAGAAGGAACAATATCATTCAAAGAGTTATGAGCATGGTGAAGGAAGTGGATCAAAGCATGGTGAGAAGAAAGAAGGATTTGAGAAACCAGTTGTTGAGAAGGGGGAAACATTAGATAAAAAGTGCTACAACTGTGGAATTCTTGGTCATTTTGCAATTGATTGCAAGCAACCTCGAAAGCGGAACTATGAGTACTACAAGCAGATGATGCTTTTAGCCAAACAAGTTGAAGCTGGACATGCTTTGCTCGCTGAAGATGACAAATGGCTATTGCTCTCCGATGATGAGGATGAAGATCTCTCTGCTAATGTTTGCTTTATGGCGAGGTTGGCCAAGGACAACGTTTTTGAAGCAGAAAGCACTGATGATGAGTACCCGGATGATGAGGTAAATCTTAACTCTACTTTTTCATTAGTTAGAGATAAAGAGTCACTTAATTTAGCTCTGCCTAACTTGACAACTCATATTAAAACTTTAGCCAACAAAAACAAAAAGTTGCAAAATAGTATTTCATTGTCTAAAAGTAAATTTTCAAAACTTCTTGAAGAACATTCAAAATTACTTTTTGAACATGATGCTATTAAACAAGACTTTCAATAATATAAAGACCAAGTGTTGGTTAAAGAATGTGAGCTGAATGCCTCTCCTGATTCTAAGTTATTACAAAAATGTCTTAATCTTGAAAAGACCATTCAAGATCTTGAAAAAGCCAATCAAGATCTTGAAATTCAAAAGACCAATGAATGGCTTCGGGCAAATGCTCGGCAAATGTTGAACTCGAAAGGAAGATTTCTGACTTAAATCATACTTGTTTTCTAAAAGGCGTTGCGATTGAAAATCTTGAAAAACAAGTTGAGGAATTTAAAAAAATATACTTTTCTATCAAGAGAAGTTACATAAATTTGAACAAAACCCTCTCTTGGATTTCACTGTCTATTTTAACAAGTCAAAAATTGCAAAAGATGATCTTCTTCTCGGGTTGGGATTTGAGAATATCACACCATTGCAAAAAGCCAAGGATGAAATAGAACCTTTGTATGATGAAAAATTTCTTCGACTTGGTATGGTACAACAATTTATTCGTCCATTGGATAACGAATTTGAGACCGATGAAGTTGAGAAACCAAAAGATGAATTTTTGGTTAATTATGATGCTCTAAATGCTTCTTACAAAACAAAAGAGTCTTCAATTTTTAAATTGGAAGAAATTGCATCGAATTTTCAAAACCAAGAATCTGTTAGTCCTTCACCTAAACCAACTAAAATGTATATTCCATCAACACTTTTGGAAAAACAAATAGAAGGTTTACAACAAAAGGTGGATTCTCAACAAAAAGTCATTGATCATCTCAAGTCTCAAAGTCCAAATTCAGAGGATAAATTGGTTGTTGTACTTGCTAAGAAAGTTTGTGTGAATGTTTCTACTCAAACTGACCTAAGTACTTTAGTAGACCATTCTACCTAGACTACTTGTGTTTCATCTACCAATACATCCACTCAAACCTTGACTGATTCTCTTGAATGTTCATGTCAAAATGCTGCTACTGTTATAGCTGATGATTATGTGCAGTCTGATTTATCTAATGATGAACTTGCACATAGTTTAGTTTTGATATGGTACTTCCATAGGTTTTTCACTTGTGATACTCTTGATGAGTTAGTTGTTCACCCTAAGCTTAGTGCTAGTATAGGTGTTGATACTAAAGTTGGATCCCAAGATTCCTGATTTTTCAAAAATTTCAAAAGAATTTAAAACTAATCAACTTCTGGTGAAATTCTTCACAAAAGATGATTTTGATAAATTCATGGAGGGAGAATATGTTTTTGATTCAGAAACTGAGAAAAAGATTGAATCTACCAAAATCTGTGACAACTGTCATCTGAGCGTCTTCCTGAATTACTTTTCCGGTCATTTTTAGTGTTTCGTTTATGTTCGTCGTTAGACTTTAAGACTCTATCATGGAATAAGTGGGTTTTTGTTTTATTTGAGCTTTATGAGCCTTTAGACTTTAGAAAAATTGTACGTAGACTCGAGAATAGGAAGAATACTAGTTGTCTTGTGGAAATGCCAAATTAAGTAAAATACTTAAAATTAAATCGATTAAAGACTTAATAAACAAATATAGTCATGTTTATATCCATTAGAAAGCTATTGAAAAGTTACATTCAACTATGTCGACAAAATAAATTTATGAACTACGAGTCTTCTTAAATTGTCGAGTCAAATGAGATCTTAGGAGGTCAAAGATAGTCAAAGTCGGTCAAGGGGGGGAATATGAACAAACAAAACCCTAAAAATTCCCAACCCTAGCTTCCCATTTTCCCATTTCACTCTCTCACTCTTCTCCCTCTTTCTCTCTAGCCGTATCCCTCCCCCTTCTCTTCTCCTTCTCTTTTTGTTGCAGCCGACCCCGCGAACCACCACGAACCACCACGAATCACCACGAACTACCACCCAATTTCATCAATCTTCATCATCTTCACTTCAAAACTTGGTAAGGATTTAAATGGGTTCAATCTAAATCCATTTTTCATGTTATACATACATATATATACACAAATCGGTTTGAATATATATACATATACCCGAAAATCTTTAGAAACTGGAAATAAATGTAAGTTTGAACATAAGTCGGCCTGATCTAGATTGGATTTGAGTGATAATTGAAGTTATGGTCTTGAAATCGTGTGCTTTTCTTTCTTCCTGACCGAATCTGGTCATATTCATGACTTAGGGTTTTGGTCAAATCTGGTCAAACTCATTTTGTTCATCTTCTTCCTGATTTAGAGCCGATTTAGGGTTGTTGTTGGTTAGATTCGAGTGTTCTTTTATAATCTCTGTGCCGATTGTTTTATTCTTCTCCCTTTCGTTCTTGACAGATTTAAGTCATGACTTCCTAGTTATTTTCTTCATCTTTTTGAAATAGTTTTGTTCTATCTTTTCTAATCAACATTCTGAAAAATTAGGGGTGCTTGATTGGTCAAACTCTGTGAAAACGTTTCTGTTAAACTTTGTTTTTTTGACTTTCACGCCGGTCAACGTGGTCAACCCTTGGTCAAACCGGCCGGATGAGGGTTTTGGTTCAAAAAGTGTATTTGGTTTGTATTTTGGTGTTAGATCTAATTTTTGGTTCGGTCAAACTTGGTCAACGACGGCTTATTGATAAGGATTAGGGTTTGGCTATTATTTTGGGTATTCTAGTCAAAAATTAAAGTTGTAAATAAAATTAAATTATATCTTTTAATTAATTGGATTTATGTTTAAAGTTAAATCCTAACTTAAATAATTAAATATAAATATATATAAAGACTAAATTAATTAGTTATGTATATATACAAAGTATTAAATTGATATGGACATATGTATATATATATATTCAAGGACTTTATAAAGACAATACAAATGATACAACTTTCCGAACTTGACAAATCACATCGTGACGTTCCAAATGAACACTTGACGGCAAAAGACGTGACATTATTAATGGACAATTTATAAGGACAACTAGACTATTATATATTATGACATTTGACGAGACATAATGACATTTTCTAAGACACTAGTATAGGACATGTATGAGTACAATTAAATCCAAGTTCTTACTGGGTGACTTGTGGACAATGTAGGACTTTTAGACAGATAGTGAGCTTGTTTCAGTGTTTCTGACAGTTCGTATTCCTGTTCGTTGATATAGGATATTTATACTTGTGCTGCTTTCAGGTGAGTTTCGTAGCCCCTTTTTATTACAAGTTTTAGGGTGGAAAGTATACTGATATTTCAAACAGTTTTGTCGATTTCTGTTTATGTTCAATATTGAGCCTGTGCGTATAGAGTTACTTATGCCATTTGACGTGCTTCTGTCTTGTTGTATGTATGTGATTATGTGTTTGTTGTTGTGCTTAATTGACGTGCTTTTTGTGTGTATTGGAGACTTGAGACTTTCAGACTTCGGACTAAGGCAGGTACCGTAAGGCCGGACTTTGAGACATTGAGATATTTGGACTTATTATGGCGTAACTCTGCTCGTTATATATTGAACTATTACTTGTTTAGACTTAAAAGAATCGACAAAAGACTTATTTCTTTGACTAGACTTTTGACATAAAACCTACGAACTTACCAACCTTTGTGTTGACACATTTTAGTATACTTTTCAGGTACTCAGGCTAATCAGGGATAAAGACTGCTATGCTAGGCTGGACTTCGGAGATTAGTACTCCTTATTAATTGTCAGACTTTAAGGCTACATGCCTTGGATTATTTCTTTTTGAGCTTGGTTGTAATAAGCTATTTTAGCACTACTATGATTTTGAACTCATGTTTTTGGGAATATATTTATTATATTCCATGTCATTTTAGCAGTATCTATGTAATTCCATGTCGTGCTGTACTTTTCATGACACCTCATGTTTCCATGGGGTGTTACGGAACCAATAAGTTAAAACCAAAGTGTCCTACCCCGGATAATCATGTCAAAACCAAACAAGTTGAGACCATTCCCAGAACAAAGTACACCAAAGTGAAACTTCCAAAAGACAATCCTAATGTTTCTTCATCTAACTCTCAATCTAGCTCATTACCAAAGGTATCTAAGTCTAGCTCAGTTTCGCTAACTAGGGATACTTCAAATGGTGCAACTAGATATAGGGATAGATATGGGTGGTTTTCTCACGATAAACCAAAGTAACAAGAAGTTTCCGCACCTACAAAAGACTCTAAAAAGATGAAAGTGTTCAAAAACCCTCGTTCTAATCTTCTTAGTGTCAATTCAACAGGTGGAAAGAGCTTAATTAGTGATACTGAATGGGTTGCTAAGTCATTAGAACGTAAGATCACTAGTAAGCATGTTGAGGAAAAGAAGAAGAAGAGGAGGAGAAAAAGTCATAATAGGAAGAAGAGAGTTCCTATTGATCTGAATAATTCATCTTTGAAAAACAATGTTATTAATACCAAGGCAATGCCTTGTGGGTCTGTAAACAATTTTAATTCTCGTGCTTGTGTGAATGATTTGAATGCTGATAGACATGTTACTTTTAATTCTAATGTGAATGTGCGTACCTTTTATCCAAATGTGCTTATTAATGATGTGCTTGTTAATGCTTATGTTGATTCTAAAGCATGTTTGTATGCATTTCCTAAGTTATATACCTTGCCTGTGTTAACTAACCACAAAGGACCCGTCTTCAAGTGGGTACCTAAAGTCGGTTAAATTTCTTTGATTGCAGGAAATAACCATCTATGTTTGGATACTCGATTCCGGGTGTTCAAAACACATGACTGGCAATAAAGCATTGCTCAAGAACTTTATCGAACGATTCATGGGAACTGTTCGATTTGGGAACAACAATTTCGCTGCTATCTTAGGTTATGGAGACATTGAACGCAATGGAATTGTCATTAAGAAAGTTCATTATGTTGAAGGATTAAGTCATAACTTGTTCAGTGTTGGAAAATTTTGTGACAATAATCTTCAAGTTCTTTTTCGACAATCTCTTTGCAAAGTCCAAACTCTAGATGGAGTTGACATTTTTTGTGGCAATCGCGATGATAATCTTTTTACCGTGAATCTCGATGATAACCAACCAACCGATAATATTTGTCTCATTTCCAAGGCTACATCAAAGAATTCTTGGTTATGGCATAGAAGGCTTTCTCATCTAAATTTTCCAACTATCAATATTTTGGTCAACAAGCATCTTGTTAATGGCTTGCCGGACTATAAGTATGAAAGTGAGCATGTTTGTCCTTCTTGTGCTGTTGGGAAGATTAAACGAGCTTCTCATAAACCAAAGAAATCTCCAAATTCATTAGCACCTCTTCATTTGCTTCACATGGATCTTTGTGAGCCGATGAAAGTACAAAGCTGAAATGGGAAGAGATACATCTTGGTTATTGTTGATGATTATTCAAGATATACTTGGGTCAAGTTTCTTGCATCCAAAGATGAAACAACTCAGATTTTGATTGATTTCATCACTTCTACTCAAGTAAATCTTCAACTTCCAATTCGTTACATCCGTTCGGATAACGGTACCGAGTTCAAGAATGTCGTTTTTGATGAGTTTTGTAAATCCAAAGGCATTACTCACCAATTCTCTGTGGTTCGTACCCCACAACAAAACGGTGTCGTTGAAAGGAGAAATCGAACGCTAGTGGAAGCAGCAAGAACAATGTTTGCTTATTCCATGTTGCCTTCCAATATGTGGGCTGAAGCTGTTGATAGTGTTTGTCACACTCAGAATCGGTCCATTGTCAATCAGCGTTTCGAGAAGACTCCTTATGAGGTTGTTAACAAACGCAAACCCAACATCAACTATTTTCATATCTTTGGGTGTGTTTGCTATACTTTGAATGATCGGGAGAATCATGGAAAGTTCGAGAAGAAAGGTGATGAAGGTTACTTTGTTGGATATTCCAAGACATCAATTGCCTACCGAATCTACAATCGCCGAACAAAGACAATTCAAGAAACAATGAATGTTTGGTTTGATGAGATGTCGGGCATGATTTTTTAACAAGAAAGTTTGCTACCAACAAGTAATGATCCAAGTGCTTCAAGTACTTCATCAAGAACTTCTACTTTAGCATCTAAATTCAAGAAGTTTCCAACTCCAACAAGTGATGAATTAGATATTCTTTTTGAAGAATTCTACAATTCTAAACCGATTCATGATAAAGAACCTCAAGTCATTGTTGAACCAATTCCGAACAATGATCCAGTTCCTGACAACAATCATGAATCATCATCAAGTTCTTCTGAGCAAGGTGCTACTTCCTCAAGTAATAGTTCTTCATCCTCTTCTAATTATTCTTCTTCACCACCCTCTCCTGATAATTCTTCTCAAGTAAATGTTCAAGAACAACCTACCCAATTTACCCAGACAACAAACCCGATGAACACTCCAAATGTGTATGTGCCACTTGACTTCGATCATCCATCCTATGAGGAAGCTGTTCTACCAAGCTATGATTCCATCTCTCAACAAAACTCAGGTTTTAATGATGATGATGTTGATGTTCAACAACAATATCCTCTTCCTCATGATCGCAAATGGTCACGTATGCTGAAAAATCATCCTACTGATCAAATTATTGGAGATCCACAAGCCGGAGTAACTACTCGTACTTTAGTAAACGAGTGTCTTGTTGCACTTTCTCTCAGCAACATCGAACCCAAAACTGTCTCTGAAGCTCTTCATGATCCAGAGTGGGTTAAGGCAATGCAAGAAGAACTCGCACAGTTTGAAAGACTGAAAGTATGGAGATTAGTTCCAAATCCAAGAAAAGATGAACCAATTGGAACAAAGTGGATTTTCAAGAACAAAAAGGATGAAAATGGAGTGGTAGTAAGGAACAAAGCTCGACTTGTTGCAAAGGGTTATTGCCAACAACCTAGTGTTGACTTCGACAAAACTTTTGCTCCAGTTGCAAGAATGGAAGCCATTCGGATTTTCTTAGCTTATGCCTCATTCTGAAACTTCACTGTGTTTCAAATGGATGTGAAGACAACTTTCTTGAATGGTGACCTCAAAGAAGAAGTTTACGTTGAATAACCAGAAGGTTTTGTTGATCCTAAAAGGCCAAACCATATCTACAGGTTAGACAAGGCTCTCTACAGTCTTAAGCAAGCACCCCTCGCATGGTATGATTCCTTAACTACTTTCTTGATAAGAGGTAGCCTTACCAAAGACACAATTGACCCTACCCTGTTCATTCGCAAACAAGGTAAGCATGTTCTTCTTGTCCAAATATATGTTGATGACATTATCTTTGGGTCAACCAGTCAAACATTTTGTCAAAACTTTTCATCTCTGATGGTTAATCATTTTGAAATGAGTATGATTGGGGAAATGAACTACTTTTTGGGTTTTCAAATCAAACAATTACCAAATGGTATTTTTATATCACAAGGTAAATACATAAATGATATGTTGAAAAAGTTTGATATGACTTCATGTTCTTCCATTTCTACCCCAATGGCTGCTCGAACAAACATAAATGCTGATAAAAATGGGAAACCATTTGACCAAAAGAGATATCGAAGTATGATTGGTTCATTGTTGTATCTCACAGCATCTCGCCGAGATATAATGTTTGCAACATGTATGTGTGCTAGGTATCAAGCTGCTCCAACTGATTTACATTTTCAAGCCGTGAAACGAATATTTCGTTATCTGAAGGGTACACCCAATTTAGGTCTCTGGTATCCAAGGGATACTGGATTCAATCTAACTGCCTATTCAGATGCAGATCATGCAGGTTGTAAGCTTGATCGCAAGAGCACTTCCGGTACTTTACAATTTTTAGGTGATAAAATTGTGAGTTGGTCTTCCCAGAAACAGAATTGTGTGTCACTATCAACAGCTGAAGCTGAATATGTGGCTGCGGCTAGTTGTTGTGCTCAAGTGTTATGGATGAAGACACAGCTAACTGATTATGGTCTGAAATATGATCATATCCCTATCTATTGTGACTCTCAAAGTGCCATTGTTATTGCAGTCAACTCAGTAAACCACTCTCGATTAAAGCATATTGATGTGAGATATCATTTTCTCAAAGATCATATTGAGAAAGGTGACATCGAGCTCTACTTTGTGGGCACTGACTATCAGCTTGCAGATTTGTTCACCAAACCATTGGACGAAAAGAGGTTTAACTTTCTTATCTCCAAGCTTGGCATGTTAAATCTTGAACCTTAACTTATTTTGTTCTTGATACATTCTTAAAACAAAATATATAATTTGAAAAGACAAAATCAAATACAAAAATATAAAATTTTGAAAAATAACAAAAAGATTTTTTTTTATATTCTTCAAAAGTGGTTTACATATACTATGTATGTAACCCGTGCTTCATTGATTTATTTATATCACAGTGGCTTATATATACTCTGTGTATAACCCGTGCTTCATAGTTTTATTTATTTCCAAAAGAGGCTTTCATGATTTCTTTTTAAGATCATGGGCAAGAATTATTTTTCCCGCCAAAAGAATTTGTTACTCTCTATTGTTAAAGAAATTTTTTTCCAAAAACTCTCAATTGTTGATATGAGAAGGAAAGGATCGAACGCCTTTGTGTACTCCCTAGTTGTCTCATCTTGAACAATTGATTGAGTTAAAAAATTTTTTGCTTAAAATGTTTATTTGCATCCAACTTGTAGATGTAAGATGCGAAGGATCGAACGCCTTTGTGTACTCCCTAGAAGTCTTACTATGAACATTGTTGTTGAAGCAAAACTTTGTGTTTCTTAAAATTTTTTTAACGTTAGACTCTCAAATTTTTTTTGTATATATCACAACCAAGATTTTACTCTTTTTGATTTCACAAAAACCAATTTTTGCTCTACCTTTCTATGAAAAACATTTTGATCTACCTTTGCATAGATTAAGGGGGAGTTTGTGATTTCAAAACTTCAAATGTGTTTTAAATCTTCTCATATACACATTTGATGATTTTCAAATAATTTTTCATCAATTGAAGTTCGGTGATTAGTTTGCACTTGAGCGATTCGTTCACTCCATGAACTTCATCATCGCCGATTGATATAACACGATTTCTGCTCTGGATTCGATCTCAACAATGGCGGATCAAGTGTGTGTGTTTAGCGTGTGTGATTTCTAGAGAGAGAGAGAGAGATTGGAACGAGTTGTAGTATTAAGTGTGTGTAAAAATGAATCAAAGGCTTATGATTTCTAATGTGTTGAGGGTATTTATACTCTAATTCTACAATTATCCTTATTGTCATATCTAACCTCTCAACATTAGAAATCATTTTACCATGTCTTAACAACAATTAAGTCCACTAACTTAAATTACAATTTATCACTATTTTTGGATTTCTAACATTCTCCCCCTTAGTGATATATTATAATGAATGAAATACGTGTTATTTTGTCTTGTAGGAATTAAGTTGATGAGCCCGATGGTGAAGACAATTGGTGTGATGAAACAAGTCTTCAAAGCTTTCCCATTGTGTTTGGAGAACTTGAATAAATCTTGGTCCTGGACTTCTCGAAGTTAAAACATGATGAAGTTCTCAATGTTCTTTTTGAACAGAGAATAAAATGAATGAGTCTAGAATCTTTGAAAATTGTTGAACCATGAATCAGAGTTGTCTGTTGAAGTGCGAAAGGTATAAATTTGGCTTTGGTTCTTCAATCTTCGATTCTTGAATGAAGATTTGTTTTCTTGGAATGAAGTATCAAAAACTTGTATTCTCCCCCTTGATATATGCATTGGAGCTTCTTTGATCATATATTATCATATGACTTTGCAGATCATGAATGAAATGTGTTGATGAAGACTCTTTTGAAGCTTTACTTCTTTGTCTTGAATCTTCCAATCAATCTTTCAACTTTTGTAGCTTTGATCTTTGTCATTTTTGACTTGAACACTTTTGGAGAGTAAACACTTGAATAAAATTTAACTAACTTTCTTATGAATAAATCATGCTCTCATGCTCCCCCTCAATTCATGAGTATAAGCATTTTGGAGCATCTTTGAACAATATCCTTATTTTCGATCTCATCCTTTTCTTTGTAATCATCTTTTCAAGTCAAGAACTCAATTCTGAAAATGAACAACTCAAATCTGAAAATCTGAGCTCAATTGACCGAAATTCCTTGCAAATTTTTTCACTAATCCCATACATTCTTCACTCTAAATATTCTCTCTTATCAAAGGTTTCCTTTCTCAATCAATCATAATCTTTTTCTCCCCCTCATAATGACCAAGTTGGGAACCAATGTCATTATGTAAACATTGATTAATAAAATACGAAAAGAAATATCACAAGTTAAAACTAGATTTGCATGGAGAAATATCAAACATCAACACATCAACCCAAACCAATAGTCCAACCCAAATAATCCTAAGGGTAACTAAAATGTAAGGTTGAAGTTGTAGGTACAAACGTTATAGTATGGTGTTGGTGGTTTTTGTGTTTGTGAGATGAGAAATGAAAGACCGGATAAGGATGATCCGTTAACATGTTCAAAAATCAAAAGGATTAATGAAATGACCGATATAAATGTATGACATTTTTCGGATTTCCTATGTATCATTGAATTTTGCACAAAGCAAATTTTCTAACATAGTTCGGTCTTGTAGCTTTTCAACTACGAGATTGCTTCAAAAAATATAAATCATGATCAGTGTCACCTAAGGCGTTCGATAACCACAATCTATTATCCTTAAAGACTTTTAGGTAACATCCGAGGTCACTGATAGACTTCTCGTTTACTCAAAAATTACACTCGTGCAATTATGAGACCTACGTTCAACGTTGGAAAAGATGTTAGCATTGGTAGGATTTCCATTTGATCATCGTGGAATATCATTTAAGATATCACTACAAATGTTCCGGCTATATCACATAGATTTGCAATAATATCACAAAGATATGACTCGAATGTGTCTTAAGAAAATGAAAATGATCAAATGAATGATCAAGTAAGATAGCTCTAGACACAACGTGATCAAATGAAGTCGGGGACTGGAGCAGAATGTCGCCCTTATTCAATATCAACATCTTCCAAATGAAGAGTCAATAGAAATGTGAAAAATCTCCGTGAGAAATGAAACAAGTATTTGTTAAGAAACACTTGAGTGGTTAGGTAAAGATGTGCAACGCTTCACTGGGTCCATGAAGTCTTTATCAAGATATCAACAAATGACATCCGATAGAAATGTGTTGTACCCGGCGATTTGAGAGTTTTAGGGAATGGTAGCATTTCTTTTAACCCTTTTCTCACAACATATCACCATAACCTCTCACTTTTCGACTTTACTCCCTCCATCCTGTTTGCACGAAACCATCATCACTCAAAATAGAAGTGAATACTCCGGGGTTAGAATTCATCGGCGATGATGAAGTTCATGGAGTGAATGAATCGCTCATGTGCAAACTAAACACCGAACTTCAATTGATGAAAAATCATTTGAAAATCATCAAATGTGTGTATGAAAATGATTTGAAAACACATTTGAAGTTTTGAATATTTTGAAATCACAAACTCCCCCTTAATCTATGCAAAGGTAGATCAAAAATGTTTGTCATAGAAAGGTAGAGCAAAAATTGATTTTTGTGAAATCAAAAAAGAGTAAAATCTTTGTTGTGATATATATAGAAAAATTTGAGAGTCTAAAAGTGAACAAGATTTTAAGAAACATAAATTTTTTGCTTCAACAACAATGTTCATAGTAAGACTACTAGGGAGTACACAAAGGCGTTCAATCCTTCGTATCTTACATCAACAAGTTGGATGCAAAATAAAACGGTTAAGCACAAATTTAATTGAATCAATTGTTCAAGATGAGACAACTAGGGAGTACACAAAGGCGTTCAATCCTTCGCTTCTCATATCAACACTTGAGAGTTACAAAATCTTTTGACATGAAAAATAATTATTGGCAATGATCTTAAAAAGGCATGAATCATGGAGATTTGAAGTTTGTTAGCGTTCGAAAAATTTTTGTCCATGTTTGTGCATTTTCTACACAGTTTAGCCTTTTTGAGATAAATAAAACAATGAAGTACGGGTTATACACAGAGTATGTATAAGCCATAAAGTAATAAATAAATCATTTAAGCACGGGTTACATACAGAGTATATGTAAACCACAAAGATATAAATAAAACTATGAAGCCCGGGTTACATACATAGCATATGTAAGCTACAAAGTAATAAAATAAAGAAAATCTTTTTGGAATTTTTCAAAATTTTCTATTTTTGTATTTTGTTTTTGTCTTTTCAAATTTTGTATTTTGTTTTTCAAGAATGTATCAAGAACAAAATAAGTTAAGTTTCAAGATTTAACATGCCAAGCTTAAAGATAAGAAAGTTAAACCTCTTTTCGTCCAATGGTTTTGTGAACAAATCTGCAAGTTGGTAGTCAGTTCCCACAAAGTAGAGCTCGATGTCACTTTTCTCAATATGATCTTTGAGAAAATGATATCTTACATCAATATGCTTTGATCGAGAGTGGTTTACTGAGTTGACTGCAATAGCAATGGCACTTTGAGAGTCACAATAGATGGGAATATGATCATATTTCAGATCATAATCAGTAAGCTGAGTCTTCATCCATAATACTTGAGCACAACAACTAGCCGCAGCTACATATTCAGCTTCAGCTGTTGATAGTGACACACAATTTTGCTTCTTGGAAGACCAACTCACAATTTTATCACCCAAAAATTGTGAAGTACCGGAAGTGCTTTTGCGATCAAGCTTACAACCTGCATGATCTACATCTGAATAAGCAGTTAGATTGAATCCAGTATCCCTTGGATACTAGAGACCTAAATAGGGTGTACCCTTCAGATAACGAAAGATTCGTTTCACAGCTTGATAATGTAAATCAGTAGGAGCAGCTTGATACCTAGCATACATACATGTTGCAAACATTATATCTGGGCGAGATGCTGTAAGATACAACAATGAACCAATCATACTTCTATATCTCTTTTGGTCAAATTGTTTCCCATTTTTATCAGCATTAATATTTGTACGAGCAACCATTGGGGTAGAAATTGAAGAACATGTAGTTATATCAAACTTTTTCAACATGTCATGAATATATTTACCTTGTCATATAAAAATACCATTTGGTAGTTGTTTGATTTGAAGACCCAAAAAGTAGTTCATTTCCCCAATCATGCTCATTTCAAAATGATTAACCATTAGAGATGAAAAGTTTCGACAAAATGTTTGACTGGTTGATCCAAAGATAATGTCATCAACATATATTTGGACAAGAAGAACATGCTTACCTTGTTTGCGAATGAACAAGGTAGGGTCAATTGTGCCTTTGGTAGAGCCACCTCTAATCAAGAAAGTAGATAAGGAATCATACCATGCTCGGGGTGCTTGCTTAAGACCGTAGAGAGCCTGGTCTAACCTGTAGACATGGTTTGGCCTTTTGGGATCAACAAAACCTTCTGGTTGTTCAACGTAAACTTCTTCTTTGAGATCACCATTCAAGAAAGCTGTCTTCACATCCATTTGAAACACAGTGAAGTTTCTGAATGAGGCATAAGCTAAGAAAATCCGAATGGCTTCCATTCTTGCAACTGGAGCAAAAGTTTCGTCGAAGTCAACACCAGGTTGTTGGCAATAACCCTTCGCAACTAATCGAGCCTTGTTCCTTACTACCATTCCATTCTCATCTTTTTTGTTCTTGAAAATCCACTTTGTGCCAATAGGTTCATCTTTTCTTGGATTTGGAACTAATCTCCATACTTTCAGTCTTTCAAACTGAGCAAGTTCGTCTTGCATAGCTTTAACCCATTCTGGATCTCGAAGAGCTTCCGAAATAGTTTTGGGTTCAATGTTGCTAAGAGAAAGTGCAACAAGACACTAATTTACTGAAGTACGAGTAGTTATTGGAGAAGAATTATCAGGAGAGGATTGAGAAGAAGAATCATTAGAAGAGGATGAAGAATTACTACTTGAAGAAGTAGCATTTTGCTCAGAAGAACTTGATGATGATTCATGATGGTTGTTAGGAACTAGATCATGGTTCGAAACTGGTTCAACGATGACTTGAGGTTCTTCATCATGAATCGGTTTAGAATTGTAGAATTCTTCAAAAAGAATATCTAACTCATCACTTGTTGGTGCTGGAAACTTCTTGAATTTAGATGCCAAAGTAGAAGTCCTTGATGAAGTACTTGAATCACTTGGATCATTACTTGTTGGTAGCAAACTTTCTTGCTCAAAGATCATGCCCGACATCTCATCAAACCAAACATTCATTGTTTCTTGAATCGTATTTGTTCGGCGATTAAAGATTCGGTAGGCAATCGATGTCTTGGAATAACCAACAAAGTAACCTTCATCACCTTTCTTCTCGAACTTTCCAAAATTCTCTCGATCATTCAGAGTATAACAAACACACCCAAAGATATGAAAATAGTTGATGTTGGGTTTCCGTTTGTTAACAACCTCATAAGGAGTCTTCTCAAAACGTTGATTAACAATGGACCGATTCTGAGTGTGACAGGCAATGTCAACAGCTTCAGCCCATATGTTGGAAGGCAACTTAGAATAAGCAAGCATGGTTCTTGCAGCTTCCACAAGCGTTCGATTTCTCCTTTCAACGACACCATTTTGTTGTGGGGTACGAACCGCAGAGAATTGGTGAGTAATGCCCTTGGATTTACAAAACTCATCAAATACGACATTCTTGAACTCAGTTCCGTTATCCGAACGAATGTAACGGACTGGAAGTTGAAGATTTACTTGAGTAGAAGTGATGAAATCGATCAAAGTTTGAGTTGTTTCATCTTTGGAAGCAAGAAACTTGACCCAAGTATATCTTGAATAATCATCAACAATAACCAAGATGTATTTCTTCCCATTTCGGCTTTGTACTTTCATTGGTCTACAAAGATCCATGTGAAGCAAATGAAGAGGTGCTACTGAATTTGGAGATTTCTTTGGTTTATGAGAAGCTCGTTTAATCTTCCCAACAGCACAAGAAGGACAAACATGCTCACTCTCATACTTGTAGTCCGACAGGCCTTCAACAAGATGCTTGTTGACCAAAGTATTGATGGTTGGAAAATTTAGGTGAGAAAGCCTTCTATGCCACAACCAAGAATTCTTTGATGTAGCTTTCGAAATGAGACAAATATTATCGGTTGGTTGGTTATCATCGAGATTGACGGTAAAAAGGTTATCATCGCGGTCGCCACACAAAATGTCAACTCCATCTAGAGTTTGAACTTTGCAAAGGGATTGTCGAAAAAGAACTTGAAGATTGTTGTCACAGAATTGTCCAACACTGAACAAGTTATGACTTAATCCTTCAACATAGTGAACTTTCTTAATGACAATTCCATTGTGTTCAATATCACCATAGCCTAAGATAGGAGCGAAATTGTTGTTACCAGATCGAACAGTTCCCATGAATCGTTCGATAAAGTTCTTGAGCAATGCTTTATTGCTAGTCATGTGTTTTGAACACCCGGAATCGAGTATCCAAACACAGATGGTTATTTCCTGCAATCAAATAGAATTAACCGACTTTAGGTACCCACTTGAAGACGGGTCCTTTGTGGTTAGTTAAAACAGGCAGGGTATATAACTTAGGAAACGCATACAAACATGCTTTAGAATCAACATAGGCATTAACAAGCACATTATCAATAAGCACATTTGGATTAAACAAACGAACATTAATACATGAATCAAAAGTAACATGTCTACCAACATTCAAACCATACACATGAGAACGAGAATTAACATTGTTTACCACATCACAAGGCATTGCCTTGGCACCATTAACATTTGTTTTCAAAGAGGACTTAAAAGATAAATTGTTTAACACAACAGAAACTAGCTTCTTCTTACTATCCGCTTTTCTCCTTTGTCTTTTCTTCCTTTTCTAAACTTTAGTGATCTTAGGTACTAAAGACTTAGCTACCCATTTAGATTCACTAATCAAGTTCTTTCCACCTGTTGGATTGACACTAAGAAGATTTGAACGAGAGTTTTGAAGCACTTTTATCTTTTTAGACTCTTTTGGAGGTGCACTAACTTCTTGTTTCTTAGGTTTGTCATGAGAAAACCAGCCATATCTATCTCTATACCTAGTTGCACCATTTGAAGCATCCCTAGTTAGCAAAACTGAGCTAGATTTAGACACTTTAGTTAATGAACTAGATTGAGAGTTAGATGAAGAAACATTTGAATTGATTTCCAAAAGCTTCACTTTGTTGTATTTGATTTTGGGAATGGTCTCAACTTGTTTGGTTTTGACATGCTTTTCCGGGGTAGGACATTTTGTTTTTAACTTATTGATTCTTGGTTTTGTGACAGTCTTTGGTTCAGTCTTGACGAGTTTTGGAGGAACTCGTTTCTTTGAATAATATGAAGTTGGAGCTTTGGAAAATGATTTTGGAGATTCCTCTTTTGATTCAACCTTGATTTTGGTACATTCAATCTTTTCTCAGTTTCAGAATCAAAAACATATTCTCCCTCCATGAATTTATCAAAATCATCTTTTGTGAATGGTTTAACCGGAGAGATTTTTGAAAAATCAGGAATTTTGGTTTCCAACTTCACACTATGGGTAGTCTTAGGAATGAAATCAACTTGAATTGACATATCTTTGGTTTCATAAGAAATTAGAGTAGAAGTATCAACACCTATACTAGTACTAAGCTTAGGGTGAACAACTAACTTTTCAAGAGAATTACAAGTGAAAAACCTATAGTAGTACCATATCAAAACTAAACTATGCGCAAGTTCGTCATAAGATAAATCAGATTGCACATAATCATCAGCTATAGTAGCAGCAGTTTGACATGAACACTCAAGAGAATCAGTCAAGGTCTGGGTGGAGGAATCAGTAGATGAAACACAAGTAGTCTGAGTGGAATGGTCTACTAAAGTACTTAGGTCAGTTTGAGTAGAAACATCCATACAAACTTTCTTAGTATCCACAACAGCTAATTTATCCACCGAATTCGGACTTTGAGACTTTAAGTGATCAATAACATTTTGTTGAGATTCCACCTTTTGTTTCAAACCTTCTATTTCTTTTTCCAAAATTGTGGATGGAACATACATTTTAGTAGGTTTAGGTGAAATACCAATTGACTCTTGGTTTTGAAAATTTGATGCTATTTCTTCTAATTTGAAAATTGAAGATTCTTTAAAAGTATAGGAAGCATTTATAGCATCATAGTTAACCAAAAATTCAGTTTGAGGTATTTTCTCAACATCATCAGTCTCAAATTCGTCATCCAGTGGACGAATGAATTGTTGTACCATACCAAGTCAAAGAAATTTTTCATCATACAAAGGTTCAATTTGATCTTTTGCCTTTTGTAATGGAGAGATATTCTCAAATCTCAACCCATGAACAAGTTCTGATTTGTCAATTTTCGACTTGTTGAAATAGGCGGTAAAATCCAAAAGAGGGTTTTGTTCAACTTTATATAACTTCTCTTGATAGAAAAGTATATTCTTTTTAAATTCCTCAATTTGGTTTTAAGATTTTCAATCTCAACACCTTTCAAAAAACAAGTATGATTTAAATCAGAAATCTTTCTTTCTAGTTCAACATTGTTTCGTTTGGATTCTTGAAGCTTTTTATTAAGAATATCAACATCCATTTGTCTAGCATTTGCCCGAAGCCACTCATTGGTCTTTTGAATTTCAAGATCTTGATTGGCTTTTTCAAGATCATGAATGGTCTTTTCAAGATTGTGACATTTATGCAATAACTTAGAATCAGGAGAGGCATTCAACTCACATTCTCTAATCAACATTTGATCTTTGTATGTTTGAAAATCTTGTTTAATAGTATCATAATCAAAAAGTAATTTTGAATGTTCTTTAAAGATTTTCGAAAATTCACTTTTAGAACATGAAATACTATTTTTCCAACTTCTTATTTTTCGAAAATTCACTTCTTACCTCATCATCCGGGTACTCATCATCAGTGCTTTCAGCCTCAAAAGCTTTGTTCTTGGCCAACCTCGCAATGAAGCACAAATTTGCAGAGAGATCTTCATCTTCATCATCCGAGAGCAACAACCATTTGTCATCTTCAGCAAGCAATGCATGACCGGCTTCCACTTGCTTTACCAACAACATCTTCTGCTTGTAGTACTCATAGTTCCGCTTACGAGGTTGCTTGCAATCAATTGCAAAATGACCAGGAACCTTCAACTTTCTTTTCAACATGCTTGGATCCACTTGATTCACATTGATCATAACTCTTTGAATGATAGTGTTCCTTCTTAGGAAATGCACTTGTGGAAGAAGTGCGGAGATTGTTATTTGTAGGCCTCGCTTTGTAGAACTTTTTCTTGAAATGCTTAGTTACCGCGGCAAGAGCTTGATATAGTTCATTTGAAACACCATCTCTTGAAGCCATCATATCATCTCCCTCCTCATCAGATGAAGAGACAACTACCATTTGCCTTTTAAGAGCTTCAGAAAACTTCTTTTCAACAATCAATGCCAAAGGATTAGAAGATACAACTTCTGGCATTTTGTTTGATGAAGCTTTGTTTAGAACTTGATGTTCATTGAGTTTGAAGGATTCATGAAGATTATGGATGGTGAACTTGGCCAGATTTTGATGTTGCTTAATCTGTGTTCCATAATCTTCCCATTCAGGACCAAGAGCTTTGATGAATTTGATGTTTAACTCAATCTCTGATTTCTTGACATTGTTCTTCGTAAGTTCATTTATGACATTGCAGAATCTACAGTAGACAGTCTCTAGAAATTCATTTGGCAATTTGCTGAAGTTGTCAAACTCAGTCAACACATTTGTCAATCTTATTGTTGAAGTCAGGTCAGATCCTTCCATTTGTCTTGCCACCTCATCCCATATCTCCTTGGCTGTATCATAAGAATCAACAGAACCATAGATTTCATCTGGTAGTGCTTTGTAGAAGCATGATCTAGCTCTGTTATCTGCAGTTGTTCGATCTTTTTGTTCAGCATTCAAAAGATCAAGAGTGAGTATAGCACCAGTAGTGGGATGGCGATGAGCTGCAAGTCCATTAAGAATGGAATCTTTAAGTAGGTGACCATTTGGTTGACATTCCACATAGTCCATGAATCTTTTCTTCCATAGTCCATAAGAACCATGGTAGAGAACTGGAGGTCTTGTATCGGAACCCAATGCCAATGCTTCACGAGAAGCCATTTGAAAGAGATTTGTTTTGAAACTTGAAATGAATTCAGATTTGGAAAAATTTCAGAAAATGAAACGATCTTGAGATGAAGATCGTCCCAGGTGATGATCGTTTTGGAAGATCGTCCTAGAAAAAGAAAGTGAGTAAGACGATTTGAAGAAAGATCGTCTTGGTTTTAGAAAGAGTGAGACGATTTTAAGGAAGATCGTCTTGAAGAAATTTGTTGAAATTTGGCTAAGTATGGAATGAAACTGAAATTGAATTATGATTTTGTGTTTTGGAAATGGAAACTGAAATTGAATTAAGGAAATTTGAAATGAAATTGAAGAATAAAAGACTTTGGAAATGAAACGGTCTTGAATAAGATCGTTTTGGAATTTTGAAGAAGAAAATGAGACGGTCTTGTTGAAGATCGTCTTGGGTGATTGGAAAAAATTTCTAAGTATTTTTGTGAAATTTGGACAGAGTTTTGATTTGAATTTGAAGGAATTATTTTGAGCAAAACCAATCAATAATGATCAGTTACCCAGGAAGTGTGTGATTCCTAATCACAACAACTTCAATGAATCAACCACAACAAACCAACAATCAACAGACACTGAGACGATCTTGGCCAAGATCGTCCTAGAGTTAGGTAACTGAGACGATCTTGGCAAGATCGTCTTAGTTTCTGCCAAACTTTTCAAACACAAACAACCACTTATCACAACCACCACTTGCTAGAACGATCTTGTGAGGATCGTCTAACAAGCCACAACACAGAATGTATGAACAATGAAGAATCAAGCACTGAGACGATCTAGAGAAGATCGTCCTAGTGAAGATCGTCCTAAGGTCGTCTTCTTCAATAGAACACTTTGCAAAAACTCCATTGATGAATTTTAAAACTTCAATATCTTTCGATTTAGTTGGAATTAGAACTTGAAATCACTTGCAAAACGTTTGTAATTACGTCCGCAACAAATCCTTGAACAAAATTCAGCTAATAACACAACAGAATCAAAATCCAAATTTTGAGCGCTAAAAACCAAAAATTCAATCTCGAGAATTAGATCGAATTAAAACGTGAAATTCAACAGGAATACGTTTTGAGCTATAAGGAATCTATTGGTGAACAAAAATTGATGATTTCATGTGATTTGAACGATGATTGATGATGAAACAGGGACGGTTTTTGATAAACGGTTTTTTTTTGTTTTTGGATGAAAATTGAGATCAAAATCAGTTATAGATCGATATCAAAGTGATGTTTTGCTCTGATACCACATGATATAACACGATTTCTGCTCTGGATTCAATCTCAACAATGGCGGATCAAGTGTGTGTGTTTAGCGTGTGTGACTTCTAGAGAGAGAGAGAGAGATTGGAACGAGTTGTATTATTAAGTGTGTGTAAAAATGAATCAAAGGCTTATGATTTCTAATGTGTTGAGGGTATTTATACTCTAATTCTATAATTATCCTTATTGTCATATCTAACCCCTCAACATTAGAAATCATTTCACCATATCTTAACAACAATTAAGTCCACTAACTTAAATTACAATTTATCACTATTTTTGGATTTCTAACACCGATGAGTTCTAACCCCGGAGTATTCAATTCTTTCATTAGATAGTAAGGGTATTTTGAGTGATGATGGTTTCGTGCAAATAGGATGGAGGGAGTAAAGTCGAAAAGCGAGAGGTTACGGTGATATGTTGTGAGAAAAGGGTTAAAAGAAATGATACCCTTCCCTAAATTCTCAAATCGCCAGGTGAAACAAATTTCTATCGGATGTCATTTGTTGATATCTAGATAAAGACTTCATGGACCCAGTGAAACAATGCACATCTTTACCTAACCACTCAAGTGTTTCTTAACAAATACTTGTTTCATTTCTCACGGAGATTTTCACATTTCTATTGACTCTTCATTTGGAAGATGTTGATATTGAAAACGGACGACATTCTGCTCCAGTCCCCCCCGACTTCATTTGATCACGTTGTGTCTAGAGCTATCTTGATCAATCATTAATTTGATTATTATTCATTTCTTTAAGACACATTCGAGTCATATCTTTGTGATATTATTGCTTATCTATGTGATATAGCCGGAACATTTGTAGTGATATCTTAATTGGTATTCCACGATGATCAAATGGAAATCCTACCAATGCTAACATCTTTTCCAACGTTGAACGTAGGTCTCATAATTAGAGTTATGTGATTATTGAGTGAACGAGAAGTCTAACAGTGACCTCGGATTTTACTTAAAAGTCTTTAAGGATAATAGATTGTGGTTATCGAACGTTTTGGCTGTACTAACCATGATTTATATTCTTTAAAGCAATCTCGTGGTTGAAAAGCTGCAGACCGAACTATGTTAGAATATTACTTTGTGCTTGTCTCAATGATACATAGGAAATCCGAAAAATGTGACACATTTATATCGGTCATTTCATTAATCCTTTTGATTTTTGAATATGTTAACGGATCATTCTTATCCGGTTTTCATTTCTCATCTCACAAACACAAAAACCACCAACACCATTCTATAACATTTGTATCAACAACTTCAACCTTACATTTTAGTTACCCTTAGGATTTTTTGGGTTGGGCTAATGGTTTAGGTTGATACGTTGATGGTTGATATTTCTCCATGTGAATCTCGTTTTAGTTTGTCATATTTCTTTTCTCAATCAATGTTTGCATAATGACATTGGTTCCCAACTTTGTCATTATGAGGGGGAGAAAAAGATTATGATTGATTGAGAAAGAAAATTTTGAGCTTGATTTATGCAAATCATGGAGTTAGTGTGAAAAGGTTGTATTGTTTGGGTGTATTGAAGATGAAGTTGAGAAAGAATAATTAGATTTCAGTCAATTGAGCTAAGATTTTCACAGTTCTTGACTTGACAAAACTGAGATGATTACAAAGATAAGAATAAGACCAAAGAGGAAAGGATATTATCTCAAGATGGAACAAATGTACAAAGATGCTCCCAAATGTTTATACTCATGGATTAAGAGGGAGCATGACTATTTCATAAGAAATTTATTCAAATTTCATTCAAATGTTTACTCTCCAAAGTGTTCAAGTTAAGGTGACAAAGATCAAAGCTACAAAAAATTGAAAGATTGATTGGATGATTCAAGACAAAGATGTAAAGCTTCAAAAGAGTCTTCATCAACATATTTCATTCAAGATTTTCAAAGTCATACAATAACACTTGTTCAAGAAGCTCCAATGCATACATCAAGAGGGAGAGTATAAGTTCATGATACTTCATTCTAAGAAGATTTTTTTTTTTGAATTTCACTCAAGAATCGAAGATTGAAGAATCAAAGCCAAGTTTATACCTTCCGCATCTCAAAAGACAACTCTGATTCATAGTTCAACAATCTTCAAAGAATCAAGAAAGAACACACACTTATTCTCTGTTCAAAAAGAACATTGAGAATCTCTTCATGATTTAACTTCAAGAAGTCCAAGACCAAGATTGAATCAAGTTCTCCAAATACTTGTTTCAACAAACCAATTGTCTTCACCAACGGGCTCATCAAATATATTCCTACAAGACAAGATTAACACGTACTTCATTCATTACAATATATCACTAAGGGGGAGAATGTTAGAAATCCAAAAATAGTAATAAATTGTAATTTAAGTTAGTGGACTTACTTGTTGTTAAGTCATAGTGAAATGATTTCTAAAGTAGATGGTGTAGATGTGATAATTAGGATAATTGTATAGTTTGACTATAAATATCCCTCAACACCTTAGAAATCAGAAGCCTTTTTCCCCATTTCATTTCATTCCTGTAATTACACACTTAATCCCAATCTTTCCCCTCTCTCTCTCTCTCTCTCTCTAGAAACACACACTAAAACACCAAGAACACACACAAATCCACCGTTGAATATGTGAATTCGAGGCTCAAATCGTGTTAATTACACTTTAAATCATGCTTCCAGTGGTTCCCCTGTGGTTAGTCTTACTGAATTACCCTGTGCGGCATTAATGTCTTCCGAGAATGTATTTTCTATGAAGAATATGATGTCTGAATTAATGGAATCCGGAGTCACTAATAATATCTCTCATGACTGTGATGAAACTGATAGTGATGATCTGATGGCAATGATTGCAAAAACGTTCAACCGTTTTAAAGCAAGAGCCAACAGACCCACTGGACAACATGCACCCAGTTCCTCTACTTACAAGGCTAATCTGACATGCTTGTAGTGTGGTAGAAAAGGTCATTTCATGAAGGAGTGCAAGTCCAATCAATTTGTATCCCAGTCTGGTCCATCTACTTCTTATAACAAGCCTGATGATAGCGACAAGTTAAAATACAAAACGCTTAAGGCTCAAATTGCTTTCATGTCTACAGAAAATGATAAAAATCAATGCATGGTTGTTGAAGAGAAGTGGGTTCCCTCTGATGACTCATCAGTTGATGATGAAGAGGAAAGAGATTGTTGTTATATGGCTCTGGTTGATCAGGAGCATCTGGTGAAAGAAGATGTCACATCTGGAAGATGGGTGGACATTGTAATCAAAAAGGTAATTGATAATGATAAGGAGGTTGATCCTGAACTGAAATTGGACATTGCTGAAGCTCTAAACTCTGATTTAATTTTTGTTGAAACTGTTCGATCTGAAATGACAAATAATTTTGAAACAGATTTCTCTGAAATGTCAAATTTACAATCAAAGTTAAAAGAACTTCAAGATATTGAATTGGCCTTTAAAGCACAAGTTTTGGTCACTGAACAACTGGTACAAGAAAAACATGACCTGGAAATAATCTTAGAAAAAGAAAAACGGGTAATTAAATCATGGCTTGAAACTAGAAAGCCATATGATGCTGGGGTTAATCAATTTTCATCTCAAAAACATGCCTATTTAGATGGAAATACCCATGTTGCAGCTTTAATTACTGTAACGTTTACCAGAAGAATCAAACCCAGTACCATTTTTGATGAACCCAAGACCCCCAAAACTAGTGTTATTCCACCAGTTCAGTTTTCTGAGGTCAAGACTGGAGCACCTCAGATGAATGCTCCAGTCAAGAAGGTCAAGCAGAATAAACCTTTGCCTCAATCCACTTCTAAAGAACCCCTGGTTCAGAAAAAGAAGAATGTTGCCATACCCAAGCCTAAAGTCCAGTAATCTGGAAAGGCTCAGGTTTCATCTAAAGAAACAATTTTGTTAAGGTTGGAGAGTCAATTTCAACTATTGGCTCGTCAGGTTCAAAGCTGTAATGCAAGATTAAACAACTTTGAGGGTACTTCATTTGGCCCAAAACAAAATTCCAAACCTTTTTTAAAGACGGATAAAAATGTTGCTCTTGTTGAGAAAAACAAGAAAAAGGTTTCAAAACTGTCAACTCCAGTAGTCTTTTCAACTAAGACTACTATTGAAGAAAGTGAACTCAACCAGATACCTTCGGGATCCATATGGCAGGATCTAAGGAACCCATCGCCCAAGACTAACTAATTAATCTGGTGGATGTGTAGGGCGATCGAAAGAAATATATTTGGTATCTTGACAGCGCAGCTGGCAGGATGATGACCGGATGTAAGACCCTACTAGAGGAGTTCGTGATTTCTGATGGACCCTCCATTACTTTTGGAAATGATGGCTCTGGAAAGACTGAGGGATTTGGTGTCCTGAATAATGGTCAAGTCAAATTCAGACGGGTGGCTTATGTTAATGGTTTGAAATATAACCTGATAAGTGTGAGCCAACTGTGTGATGATGGCTACCAGGTGTTGTTTAACATCTCTCAAGGCATTGTATTTAATAAGGATTGGAAGGTAGTCTTGATTGCTCCCAAAAAAGGGAATGTGTATGTGATGGATATGGAAAGCTCTCCTTTAGAGCAGTGTTTCTATACCAAGGTTGATGAAGTCACAAAGTGGTTATGGCACAAAAGGTTATCCCATTTAAATTTCATAAATATTAATAAGTTGTCTAGAAAACAACTTGCATATGGGATACCTTCTGTTTCCTTCAAAAAGTAAAGGCCATGTCCAGGATGTGAGATGAGAAAGCAGAAACGTGCCAGTTTCAAGACTAAGTAGAATTTTAGCATATCTGAACCTCTTCATATGCTTCATATTGATCTCTTTGGTCCAGTGAATGTTCAGACTTGTGCTGGTAAAAGATATACCCTGGTAAAAGAGTTTTAGAATCATCACCATCTCAACCCAAGAGGAAGGCCACTGAAGAAGCGGAGGGACATGCTGATAAGAGAATGACCTAACTCTTTTATCATTTACATGTACCTGTATTTCTTTTATTATAAAGTTGTAATTTTCTACCAGTTGATGTCTGTATATATAAGTTGCAAGCTTTAAATTCACAAGTATATGATCAGATTAAGTCTAGCAAATTAAAATGTATAAACTAGGAACACTGATGATCTATAAAGTGTTCTCCAGTAAATGAACTTTAGACTTAGTCAAAATTTCAAGTAGTTTTCAAGCACAAACTTGTATAGATAGAAGCTTGAAAGTCCTTGCATAATTTCTAAACAAATAGGGGGAATCACTCCAGACGAGAGTACTGGAGCCCTCTGAAGATTTGTCCAGAAATTATGAGAAGACCAATGAACCTTTTACTTGTACAGGAATCTGGATTCCACCAGATTGGTTCATTGAACTTCACTCCAGTCAAGATCTCTCCATTGATAAACATTCTCACTGAAATCTGAAGAAAGAAGACTGACAAATGGCGAAGCCCACTGATAGTTTTACCAGATCTCCTGACTGGAGTCCTTGTCAGTGTTCTAGACCTTACAAGTCTGAACAATGATTACGAGGATTTGACTTTATGCCTTTATATGCTTTTATCCGGACAACTCAATTGTCCTTTGTTAAAAGCCTTACACGCGTGTAAAGTTGGTATGTTAAATAGATGACAGGTCACTATCAAGTGACTTTATTCTTGTACTTTAACCAATACATTTAAGGAATTAAAGTTGTTTCCTTAAATGCATGTAACCATATTTGTACGGCAAAAAATATTATATTATTATAAATACAAAGTCATTTCCCTCATCCAAATCACTTTTGCAATTTGGTGTGTTTGCTTAAATACTCTCGATCTTAACAATTATACTTCACAACTTTAAGTATTTCGATCAAGGAGTTTATTTAGCAAATATAGATCACTTGTAGTTCATAAGGTTGTTTAGATACTTACTTTGTAATATCTTGGTTCCGCAATAACCTTGTATTTTATTTAACATCAATAAATATACACTTGAAAATTACATTTGTGTTCCACCATTTACATACTTGTTTACTTATTTATTGCTTAAGTCTTTATTGCTTTATTTATATACTTGCATTTATATTATAAGCAATACTAGTCTAATCTATTGCATACTTGACCTAGTTATTCTACACTTGTGGGTTAAACCATCGAGTGAGGAACTTTACAGTATCTTGGGTCTTAGTCTTGAGCCATTCGGAATACAGTGGCCCAAAATCGATTTACGTAGTTAAAAAGTTGCCTTTACGGTCGTTAAATGAATTATAGTGAATTATTAGTGAGTTTTCATTTAATTTCAAGTGTGTTTTTGTGCCATTAATTGGAGTTTTTTGTGTTAATTCACTATATATTATCATTAGGAAGGTATCTTGGATATTAAGGCTCGGTGTATTATCAATCTAGTGGCCTCAAATCGATTTACGTAGTTAAAAAGTGGCCTTAACGGCCGTTAAATGAATTATTATTGAGTTTTCACTTATTTCAAGTGTTTTTTGTGAAATAACTTGAATTTTTTTTTGTGTGTGTCAAATCACTATATGTTATCATGTTGGAAGGTATTTTGGGTCTTAGTCTCGAGTCATTAGCAATCTAGTGGCCCAAAATCGATTTACGTAGTCAAAAAGTGACGTTAACGGCCGTTAAATGGATTATAGTGAATTATTAGTGAGTTTTCATTCATTTTTAAGTGTTTTTTGTGTAATAACTTGAGTTTTTTGTGTTAATTTACTAGATACTATCATTAGAAAGGTATCTTAGGTCTTATGGCTTGGTTTATTAATTATATAGTGGACCAGAATTGATTTACGTAGTTAAGAAGTGACCTTAACGACCGTTAAATGAATTATCAGTGAGTTTTCACTTATTTAAAGTATTTTTTGTGAAACAATTTGGGTTTTTTGTGTGTTAATTCACTAGATATTTTCATTAGGAAGGTACTTTAGGTCTTAAGGCTGGATGTATGATGTGTAAAAATCTAGTTAAATTAAAATCTAGAAATACTTCGTACCAATTACTACACACAATCGGGCAGTGGACCCGTTCGTATGCAATATAGTTTAAAGTAAGTCCAGGATCATTCCATAGAGACTAATAAAAAGCAAGCGAGTTTTAAGTAGTTAAGAAAAGGTTGGATATTTGGACTCCCGTCACTTGAATTTTTTTGAAAAGTTAGTTTAATGAAAAAGGATTAGAAATTCCGAAGAATTTATCGAAAAGAGAATTTTTTTATATCAATAAAGATTAAAGGATCATCCACTTTCGACTCTATGATACATTAACTCCGGTTGCATTTAAATTAAGACCCAATCCAAATATGTTGAGAAGTAACCTAGATTTGAAAAAAGGAACTCACTTGGTGGCCAACAAGCTTATAACTCTATTCAATTCCATTAACTAACTAGATCAATTGTAGAAAACCGGCACCACTAACGTTGAATAAGATTTACCCTAATTAATTAATTAATTAATTTGTTTTGGCTAAGTATTAACAATTATGCCTATTTGAAATTAATGTGACACCATCAACTATTAACCCCAATTAACAAATCGTTTCCTATAATTACTCTGTCGTTTACTATCACTCCATGACTAGCACCAATTACTCATAGACAAATAATTAAAATCATACTTATGTACTTCCGACACAATCGACAAAGCATATAAATATCACCAACAAACATAATAATATTGAACAAGAAAACAAGAAAACGATTCATTAAGATCACGACACAACGTTAATGAAAATCAACTTGGATTAAAAACTATACAACCATTGTCTTAGTATCACTTCATCTCAGTGGATGATGAAGGTATTTAGCTAGACATAATTATAAATAAATCACAAATAGCAAAAGAAAGAGTAAACATCTTGTACCAAAGTGTGAAAGACAATGAAAAGCTAAGAAAATCGATGTTTGAATGCCTTGAATCCCTCGAGCAACCCTTAGAACTTGAAGAACGTAAAAGCTGCTAAAAAGTGCCTCAAAGAACCCTAAAATCGACTGGAAGTGAATATGTCTTGAATGGGAGGGTTTTGGTCTTGTATTTATAATAAAATCTAAAAAAAAAACTGCTGACCTAGTTTGTGCGCCGCACAGAAGGGCTGTGCGTCGCACAGAGTGTCAGAACTTGCGAAACTTGGTATTTTTCAACTCGTCTTCACTCGTACTCATCCAAGAACCATCCTAATGCATCTTTTAACCTTCCAAATGCCATTTCTAATCATTGTACCTGTTCTAAGCCTGAAATCACTAACAATACCATCAAAGCACCGAATATACATGTAATTTGCACATAATTAAGCTTAAAACGACTTAGAAACGATATGGGAAGGTATATATAAATGGACATATCAAATTCCCCCATACTTAAACCTTGCTTGTCCTCAAGCAAATTCAGATTTCAAAACATTCATTCCTTTGGTTTTCGATTGCAAAACATGACAATAATCAAAAAGAAGCTAAACCACGATAGTTAGAAAACAAATTAGAATGGTTAAGCAATTTAATCTTAAATGAAAAATCGAAATGTTTGACAATATTTGAATTATTCACAAGTCTCAAAAACACGACTAAGCACTTTAATCAAATGAAAGAAGAACATCTCAATTAACTTTCTCCAACTAACAAACTATTGGGTTGAAATATTGTATCAATCACTCAAAGTCTAGTCGTGATGCATATATTTTAAGCATAGGTTAGTACTAGAATCGTTCCTTCATCGTTATGGCGCAAGCACCATATAACGTCTATCAAAAGAGGTAATTAACGGTTGTAATGTACAATTCTGGAGGCTTACAAGGGTCATTAACAATGTGTATGGAAATTTTGGGATATAATTGCTGTTAAAAAGAAATAACACAACAATTAACAAAGTTTTACATTATAGTCTAGTCCAACACAACCCATATCACTAGTTGTCATCTATCCAAAGCCCAAAAGACGTTATCCCGACACTACTCCCCAATAGAATGATAAAAAACCGACACCATTGTGGTGTATGACATTCAAAACGCCTTCTAACGACCATAACATACCACTATTGGCTTTAACGAATCAACAATTTAAGAACATTTTAGTTGGTTTAAACAAACGTACCAATTCAAACTCCAAATATTTAACAATTGTTGGTTTAATTTAACTTACCAACTTCCTTTGATTTGACAAAAATGAGGGAAATACCAACTGACAGTCCAAGTTGGTTTTTCTTTAATTTTGTTTTCTTTTTTTTTTATAAATATTTCTGTTTTTCAATCTTTTTAATGAAATACTTTTACCCTGCCTAATTGGTACCCCATTTTTATAATCTTTGAAACATGTTGACAAATCATAACTCTTACTAATTAGAATAATCTAGATTTTACTCGAACTTATGACAAAATCAATCTACCCCTAATAAACGGAAATATACCAACCCGACACAACCACGACAACCCCAAATCATTCAACTAGTATAGGCAACTAATGACCAACCAGGGATTTCGACTATCAGTATGGCGAGGATAAGTTACATTTTTAAGTGGATTTAAACAAACGAAAAGGCTAGGCTCAACAAGTTTTTTAAGTGTATCTTGCAATGAAAATGAATGCAAACAAAAGGGTTTAAACAAAGGATATTCACTAACCAATATGATTAGCTACTAAGCACATTAACAAAACATGCACATAATAATCTTTTACGAAACAAAAGGTGAAAATACAAAGAACAAGGGTTTAATCCTACATTTACCTCTTTATCATTTAGCAACCACGGGACGATCAACTAGGACAAGTTCTAGAATCAACGAAATCACCGGAACACTCATATCAAAGAAAGAATAATCGGAAATGGAATAGATTAACCTCAAACTTGCACATCATAGTTCAAAGTTCAAAATAGAACCCTTATTCTTGAATAAATCCAAAAGCCTATGAGAGGGACAAATTTACAAGACCAACCAAACCAAAACCGTAAACACCTAGCCAATCTATAAATGATTCAAGAATCTCACATATTTGGTATTTTGGGATAGAAGTGTGCTAGTCATGTAATCAATCCAGAAGGGATTTGCCTAATTAATCATTCAAAACACATTTCACACTTTTAAAAGTTTTAACCAAGGGAACATATAGTTTAATTACTAATATGATTAAATCTTATATGACAAAAGTAATTAAACTACAAGGACAAGCAATCAAAAGTTCAAAAAGTCTCAAAAATCACCCAACTTTTTCCTATTTACCTCTCCCCCCATAGTTGAGTTGTACATTGCCCTCAATCTACAATAAGCTAAAGACAATCTATGGGAAATAGGTAAAAGCAAAAATAAAAGAAGAGAAAAGATCATGAGAACTTGCCGGATGTTTGGAAATGTTCTTATGCTTGGTAGAATCGTCCAAAATGAAATGGCGCTGAACTTACTGCCAACATATGCACATGAATCGCTACCTTTCTAAAATGCATAAAACACAACCAAAAGAGAAACTAAAACATTAACATTAGAACATTAACTCAAGAAATTTCCAAACCATCCCCCAGACTTGTTGTTCAACCATACAACACCAAATATCTAAACTAAAGACAGAAAAGTAAATTGTTTAAGCGCCAACAAAGGCGATTACAAACCAAATGAAATAAAAACTAAAATGAAAAGTGTATTCCAACACGTCCAAAGTTCCAAGATGAACCAATATAATCATGATGACTCAATGCCCATGGAATCCGGCACCGCCATCTCACCATCAACAACTCATCAACCAATAAACTATAGAAATCATGGAGGAGGAAAACATGAAGGAACACCATCTGCCCCATCCGGATCACATGACTCAGTATTAACCAAGCAGTAGCATCTCCTTCCCCTGTACCAGTCGCAAGTCCAAGTAATGATCCAGCTAGTCAACAAACAGGCCCAAGAGACTTACTATGGGTCACCATGGTGAGAGCAGATGTCAAGTAAAATTAAAGCCCATCTTGAAATTTGGAAGCCCAAGTAGCCACACGTTTTATTTTTATGTTCTGCAACTTTGTTAGTTTTTAGTTGAACTTTTCAATATTAGTTTTTATTTTTACCTATTATGTCGGATAGTGGGCAGTTGTGAGGCCCATCTTTTATTTGTATTCACTTTGGAAATCGAGGGCGGATTTTATTTTTTTTTTCCAAAGTGTGATAGGTCCCAACGTATCAATGAGGATAAAAACTGACTGCTAACAAGAAAAGAACGATATAGCAACGAATTAAACAATATACAGTCACACCAATTATCCAACTCGAAGAGCATAACCCAATTTGAATACACGCTACAGATTCACCACGTATGTACAAATTGGTCTTCCAAGATCACCTTCTAAAATTGGTTAAGTTTTAGAATAGCATTGGAAAATAAACTGAAACATGTAACTTACTCCAAGAAAAAAAATCCGCCCTCGATTTCCAAAGTGAATACAAATAAAAGATGGGCCTCACAACTGCCCACTATCCGACATAATAGGTAAAAATAAAAACTAATATTGAAAAGTTCAACTAAAAACTAACAAAGTTGCAGAACATAAAAATAAAACATGTGGCTACTTGGGCTTCCAAATTTCAAGATGGGCTTTAATTTTACTTGACATCTGCTCTCACCATGGTGACCCATAGTAAGTCTCTTGGGCCTGTTTGTTGACTAGTTGGATCATTACTTGGACTTGCGACTGGTACAGGGGAAGGAGATGCTACTGCTTGGTTAACATCCTCCCCTTCTTCAGAAAAGTTTGCCCTCAAACTTGGCAATGGATATGATGGATCATAAAAAGGTTGAAGATCGGCCACATTAAAAGTAGCGGACACCCCATAATCACCTGGTAGATCCACCTTGTAGGCATTGTCGTTGACCTTGCCAATGATACGAAATGGACCATTAGAGCGTGGGCTCAATTTAAAACGACGTTTGGAGGGAAAACGCTCTTTCCGCAAGTGAATCCAAACAAGGTCGCCAGGCTGAAATAAAATATGTTTGCGACCTTTATCACGCCGATATTTCAACAATTCATTGTTCTTTTGAATCTTGTCTCTAACCTGCTCGTGAATGCGCTTAACATCTACTGCTAGCTCACTGCCCTCACTACTGAACTTGTGTGTAGTGTCTAACACTGCAAGATCAAGAGGTGTAGTAGGCTGCATACCATACACAATCATGAAGGGGCTCAAACTTGTTGTTTTATTCGGGGTACTGTTGTATGCAAATTCAGCCCTAGGTAGTAACTCTTCCCATTGCCTGAGTTTAGTTTTGATTAATGCGCGCAATAAAGAGCCCAAGGTTCGGTTGGTGACCTCCGTTTGACCATCTGTTTGTGGGTGATGAGAAGTACTGAATTTAAGTTGAGTACCCAACTTACGCCACAAAGTTAACCAGAAGTGACTAAGGAACTTCACGTCACAATCACTAACAATGGTCTTAGGAACCCCATTAAGACGGACAATCTCCCTGAAATAAAGGGTAGCTACCTGTACAGCATCATAAGTGGTATGGCAAGCCACAAAATGTGCCATTTTAGAAAACCGGTCTACAACAACCATGACCGAGTCCTTCTGCCTCTGTGTACGAGGTAAACCCGTAATGAAATCGAGACTGACATCCTCCCAAAGGTGCAAAGGGACCGGTAAAGGCAAATACAAACCATGTGGTGAGGAATGACTCTTCGCATGATGACAAGGTAGACAACGACGAACATAATGTTCCACATCACGTGGTAACCTAGGCCAAAAAAAATGAACTTGTAACATCATCGTAGTTTTGTCGATACCTTGGTGACCAGCAAGTCCACCCTCATGTCCCTCTTTAATCAGCATGATGCGAAGACTTGAACGGGGAATACACAGCTTGTTTTGTCGAAATAAAACCCATTATAAACATGAAAAGCTCCCACAGCATGCATTTGTGATGAAACAAATATCTGACCAAAGTCCTTGTCATGAGCATACTCATCCTTAATAGTTTCAAAAGCCACAATGCGAGGATGTAAAGAATTCAACAGTGAGTACTTTCTTGATAAAGCATCAGCTCCCTTATTAAGTTTTCCAGACTTGTGTTTGATTCTAAAATCAAAAATCTGAAGAAACTCGACCCATTTAGCATGCCTCGGTTGAAGTTTATGTTGCCCTTGAATATACTTAAGTGCTTCATGATCCGAGTGTAAAATAAACTCTTTGGACACCAAGTAATGTTGCCAATGATCCAATGCTCGAATGATGGCATAGAACTCTTTGTCATAGGTAGAGTATCTTCGTTTGGCTTCATTTAATTTCTCACTAAAGTATGCAATGGGTCGCCCTAATTGAGTTAATACGGCGCCAATACCCACTCCAGATGCATCGCATTCCACCTCAAAAATCTCTGCGAAATTGGGTAAAGCCAAAA
This sequence comes from Erigeron canadensis, assembly GCF_010389155.1. Lineage (NCBI taxonomy): Eukaryota > Viridiplantae > Streptophyta > Magnoliopsida > Asterales > Asteraceae > Erigeron > Erigeron canadensis. Next base: position 17,517,998 of record NC_057768.1, on the reverse strand, counting down.
CTGGAGCTGATGATAATAGAGATTTTAGCTCTTCAAATGCACTCTGAGCTTGCGGTGTCCAATGGAACTGCTTATACTTGGTGATTTCTGTCATAGGGGCTACTATAGTACTGAAATTACGAACAAAACGACGATAAAAAGAGGCGAGCCCGTGAAAGCTACGGACCTGTTGGATCGATTGGGGGACTGGCCAGTCACGTATGGCTTGTACCTTACGTTCATCCACACATATTCCCTGCCCAGAAACTAGATAGCCAAGAAAAGTAACTTGCTCTACAAAAAATTCACATTTATCCATATTTCCATACAGCTTCTCCCGATCCAACACAGTAAATAATTGTTGCAAATGATTTTGATGCTCAACGACTGATGAACTATACACAAGAATATCATCAAAATAGACTACAACAAATCGACCCATAAAAGGTTGACGTACCTGATTCATGAGTCTCATGAAAGTGCTAGGAGCATTGGACAGACCGAAAGGCATAACAAGCCAATCATATAACCCTTCTTTAGTTTTGAATGCAATCTTCCATTCATCTCCTTCAGATATGCGAATTTGATGATAGCCACTTCTCAAATCGACCTTGGAAAACACCGTAGCACCATTTAATTCATCCAATAGGTCATTCAAACGCGGGATAGGAAAACGGTACTTGATTGTGATTTTGTTAATAGATCGGCTATCCATACACATACGCCATTCCCCATTTTTCTTGGGTACAAGTATAGTAGGCACGGCACAAGGACTTAAGGATTCACGGATAAGCCCTTTATTTAGAAGGCCTATAACTTGTTTCCTTATCTCTTCCATCTCTTTAGGATTAACTCTATATGCAGGTTTATTGGGCAATATTGCACCTGGTATAAAATCAATCTTATGCTGAATTGTACGCAATGGAGGGAGACCAGATGGAATCTCAGTGGGGAAAACTTGCTGATAGGATTGGAGTAATGGTTGGGCGAGTGGGTGAACTGCTACTGCTTTATTCTCAGGTTCAACCTCGTCACAACCCATTAAAATGAATTCTTTGATGTGCTCATACTAATGGAGGTCGGCTTTGAGCAATGTACTTAGAGGAACAGGGGGGATGGGTGACTGAGTGTTTGGAGTGATAGGTGTTTGGACTATTTTGCGGTCTCGGTGAGTGAAAGAATAGGTATTTCGATATCCATCATGGACGGTACGGCGATCAAACTGCCATGGGCGTCCTAAAAGTACATGACAAGCATCCATAGGCAAAATGTCGCACCAAATCTCATCTGCATAATACTTACCAATACTGAACGCCAAAAGAACCCGGTGTGTTACTCGAATTCCCTTTCCCTGATTCAACCATTGAATGACATAAGGTGACGGGTGAGGTTCCATGGTCAGACTTAGCTTGCTCACCATGGTTTGGGATGCAACATTTGTACAACTACCACCATCGATAATGACCGTGCAAATCTTATGGGTGACCGTGCATCTTGTGTGAAAAATTGCTTCCCTCTGAACTGTTTCTTCTCGATCAGATACACTTTGGAGTGCTCTGCGAATCACTAGACACTCCCCCTCATCGGGTCCAACTAATTCCTCGCATACATCCCTACTAACAGATGAATCACCATGATCTTCAGTAAGAAATTCGTATCCTGTTGCATCTTCAAAATCAGCTAGAGTCACAACTCTTTTGTTGGGACACTCAGCTGCAATATGTCCAAGACCTTGACACCGAAAACATCTACGTGGTGCCCTAGGTGGAGGATCAATGATTGGTGTATTTGTTGGGGTTGTAGTGGTTGACTTAGGGTTTACAGGTGGGATTGTTTTAGAAGGTAACATGTTTTTTGGATTGGACTTAAAGCTTGGGTTGGAACGAAAATTAGGCTTAGCATAATCTGTTTTATTTTTGGTCTTTTGTTGTAAGTCAACCTTGTGGGCTAGTATGGTCAATTCAGCAACTGTTTGGTACGAATGTAATTCTACAATGTTAGCTATTCTGGGTTCCAAACCTCCTAAATAACGTACCAATGTTTGCGGGTCATCCTCGGGTATATCACACTTCATGATCAAATATTCGAACTCTCGGGAGTAATCTTCAGCAGTTCCCGTCCCCATTTTTAGAGAGTGTAATTGAGCAAAACTAGATTGCAAGTGATAGGAAGGCAAGAATTTCTGTTTCATTTTATCTTTCATTTTTGGCCAAGTACGAATCTTTTCCTTTCCTTGCCTCTCCCGTTTCAAACATATGTTAGACCACCATGTTGATGCATATTTGCGGAGCTTGAGAGCCACAATTTTCACCTTGTTGTCATCCGATGTTTGCTTATAATCAAAAACCCTCTCTACCATACGTAGCCATTCTACAAACTCGTCGGGGTCCGACTTGCCAGCATACTCAGGTATGTCGACTTTAATATCGTTTGGATGCCAACTGCCTGCTTGATCTCTGTTTCTATTAACTCCCGATTCACCGGTAGCCCGAAAACTGTCATCGCCATCCTTTTCTTGATTCTGGTTAATAATTATCTCCTGAATTTGTTGTTGTATAGTTTGCATCTGCTGCGCCATTTCCTTTTTATCGGCTTCTAATGTTTCGAGAATCTTCTTCAACTCTACACTACTTCTGGTATCCATGGCTCTGATACCAAGATGATAGGTCCCAACGTATCAATGAGGATGAAAAACTGACTGCTAACAAGAAAAGAACGATATAGCAACGAATTAAACAATATACAGTCACACCAATTATCCAACTCGAAGAGCACAACCCAATTTGAATACATGCTACAGATTCACCACGTATGTACAAATTGGTCTTCCAAGATCACCTTCTAAAATTGGCTAAGTTTTAGAATAGCATTGGAAGATAAACTGAAACATGTAACTTACTCCAAGAAAAAAAATCCACCCTCAATTTCCAAAGGGAATACAAATAAAAACTAATATTGAAAAGTTCAACTAAAAACTAACAAAGTTGCAGAACATAAAAATAAAACGTGTGGCTACTTGGGCTTCCAAATTTCAAGATGGGCTTTAATTTTACTTGACAACTGCTCTCTCACCATGGTAACCCATAGTAAGTCTCTTGGGCCTGTTTGTTGACTAGCTGGATCATTACTTGGACTTGCGACTGGTACAGGGGAAGGAGATGCTACTACTTGGTTAACTCTCAGAATACAAATCCCCACCAGGAACAATGTTAGGCGTACCCATGGTAGATCGACCACCAGCCTCATCCCCTATCGGTGTAGAATAACTAAAGAAATCACCTCCATAACGAGGTGCACCAGTATACATACCAAAACCGGTGGACTGAGTAGTTGGATCAAAAGTTGGTGGCTGGTAACTACACTGCTCCTGCTGATATCCCTGCTGAGGGAAAAAGAAATCAAAAGCACGCTCACTAGGGGGCATGATCTCGGGAGGAGTGTAGCTAACAAACTCGGGACGCTAAGGCTCGGGAAGATGACTATGATCCTGTATATGCTGCTCCCGAAGCTGCCTTTCCTAGAAGGGACGGTAATGCTCATGCTGGTCTACAACTCGATGAAGCATACCAATCATCGAGCGAGTGTGATCAAGAACCAAGTCCATAGCCCCCTGCAAACCAAAGATATGACCCTGCATGGCAGATAAATCAAAAGTAGAAGATGAGGAAGAAGCACCACCAGTGAACCGAGGCTCACTGGTACCGTCATCCCGACGCCTCCTCTTATCGTGTCTCTGCTCCTCCTCAATGGCACCAACAAAAGTATCACGGTTATTAACCGTGACAATCAAACCAGCCCGTCTCAAATCCTCCAAACCAAATGGTACACACGGTGTCTGATTAAGTCCCCTACTCAGCCTCACCTTATCCAAATTCAACATCCCCGAAAATCAAAGAGATGTAATTCTCACAGAAAAGATCAGGATCTCGGTGAGTAGTCATGTAACGTGCCAAAACATAGGGAGCACATGCATAACGGTATGCTCCCCCCTCCTTAAATAATCGCATAAGCCAAACATCCTGCGGTGTGACCTTATCAGCATGGTCACCTCGAGCTAAGATACAATGCGTGGTTATCTTATGCAAGACACGCATTAATGGATCGACAATCTCAGTATGCCGACTGATAGACGACCTCACATCACCGGTACCTCCAATCTCTCTCCATTACTCATGAACAGTCTTATCCTCATCAAATCCAGAAACACCTTTATCAGACACCCCATTACACAGAAAATCATAACCATCAATATCTGACAAAGACCGTTCACCCAACATCCCCGTCAAATTAGCAAATTCAGGCACAGAACAGTGCCTTTGAATCCCACCAGCCCTAAAGGATAACCTTCATCGTGTTAAACTCATTCCCGATCAACCTAGTGTCTACCCGAATCATACTCAAGAAGTCTAAGCACCACTCTCGAACAGGTGGATAATCACAATCAAGAGCCTCCAACCACATATTATAAGACTTAATCTTACCATTGGAATTCCGATACTTGCATTGCAACATCCCTCTTATCTCATCAGCAATCCCCAAATTCTAAAACCCTCTCCAATTAATCACTTTCGGTTGCATTACCCCATGATATCGAATTTCTTGAAATTTGTTAAGAAAGTGAATCCTTTCTCGCCCTTTAGATCCCGGGAATGTCAACCATAAATGTGTATCTGGTAGCATATTTTGAGCATCAACATCCAATGGCATATCCTTATATGTAAAAGGATCACTCGGTTCCGGGTTCGTATAATCATTCCCATCAACAATTCCCGGAACAAAAGTCGGCGCACTTGAAGAAGCCACCTCCTTTCCTCTCTGCAAAAACACACAAAACATTCATATAATCACAGTAGAACTTCAAACATACCACAAACAAACCAAAACAATCTCGAAAAAAATCGAAAAATTTCAATTAGACCAGTCTGTGCGGTGCATAGATGATTCATGCGGCACACAAACTAACCAAAACCCATTTCCTGTAGTATTTTCCACCCGATATGCGGCGCACAAGACATCTGTGCGGCATACAAAAGTGATTTCCAAAACTTTTTTTGTTTCTTTTGCATTTTTATCCCATTAAATCACTTCCCACCTAAATTCAAACACTATTTAATCATCTTCAAGAACATACCCAGGTCAACAAAAGTCAACATGACCCTTTTGAAACCAATTTCGAATCAAACTAACCAAATCAAAGATATTTATCACAAATTAATGACAAATTAAGCATACCCACACCTTAAACAACATCTTACATCAATTTCCCCCAAGCTCAATTCCTACTCAAGAACCCTAATTTCAAATTTGAATTGAAAACATGTAATTAAGGATTGAAACTAGATATAAGCAATTAAACCATATTCAAACCATCACCAAGCAATAATAATCAAAACCCCCAAACTTTCTCGAATTTCTTATGAACCCTAGATCCGAAAATTCAAATTAAACACAAATTACTTGTTAAAATCAAGTGCATTCATCATTAAACATATAACCCACAACAAAGAATTAAGTAATTTTGTTTCAATTGAAATTAATTTGAAAAATCTTGAAAATTTTTGAACCTTTAATCACCCAACAATGCAAAAAACCAATGAAAATAGATAAGAGAAGAGAAAACATACCCTTTGGCCTCTAACCATGATGCTAAAACAAGAAAAACTAGAAGAAAATTCGAAAAGTAAGGGTAGAAATCGGTTTGAGTTTTTAAGAGAATAAGAAAACTTTGTTTTGAATGTTTGTGTGTTTGTTTCTCACGACATCAGGCACCCAAGTAAGAGAACAAAGATTTTTGTAGGCCCCCCTTTTCCTATAAGAATCCAATCCAATTTAAAACCCAAGTCAAAGCCCGGTCAACTCTGGTCAAACAACCCATGCGGCGAATGACTAATATGTGCGGCGCACAAAGTAAGTTTTTTTTAGAAATCAAAATGTTAGGAGGCCCGATGTGCGGCGCATTCATGTTCTATGCGGCGCACAAAACCTCACAATTTGTGATAGAACTTTTTTCAAAAGTGCATATGCCCCGCACAAATGGTCTATGCGGCGCACAAAGTGGATTTTCGACACTAGAAACTTACCTTGGCTCGTTTCGACTTACCGTAACACATCTGGACCTGCACATCTCGACAAAAAACTATAAAAATGAAAAATAAAGATAACTAAACTAAGAAAACAAAAATCCTTTTGGTTTTTTTGATTTGTCAAATGTTTTTGGATTTTTCAATATGAGAAACGAAAAATGAAATAAAAACACACGGGTTGCCTCCTGAGAAGTGCTTAATTTATTTAAGAGTCGTTAGCTAGACTCATTCCTAGGATCACTCATTGAACTCAAAGAAAGAGAGTTCATCCACTACAACTCCCATCACATCGTCTTCTTCATGATATACTTTTAACCTTTGACCATTAACTATAAATGACGTTCCATCCGACCGAAACAATTCCACATACCCCGTAGGATGAACATGTTTAATAACAAACAGTCCAGTCCATCTAGATGTCAATTTAGGTTGTTTAAACTTGTATCTAGAAAGGAACAACAACACTTAATCACCAACCTTAAAATCTTTCATCCGAAGCTTACGATCATGCCAAACTCTAGTCCTCTCCTTATAGAGCCTATAATTGTCATAAGCTTGTAATCGAAATTCATCAAGTTCATGCAATTGTAAAAACCTTAACTCACCCGCCTCCATTAAATCCATATTACAATCTTTAAGAGCCCAATATGCCTTATGCTTGTGAGTCCCTCGATAGCTACAGATCGCTCTCGAGATCGTCTATTGTTATGTCGTGAGTGCAGAATCCTCACGAGATAACTAGTTTGATTAGTTAACGTGTATATCGCTTAATTATCAGGTAGATAATCAGCCGTATGATGCTATATTCGTATCTATAAGCTATAGAACGAACTTAGAGGTCTGGAGTACGTGTATGTCGAATATGATCCTCATTTTAGGGTATTCATTCATATATATATGTTTCAGATCGAAACTGGGCTTGCTGGGCTTTGTTCTTACGAACTTAGCTGCCCAGCCCATGTAACGAAGTTAATCTTCGTTTGTACCAAACAAAGTTTATCTTCGTTTGCCTCTAACGAAGATATACCTTATCTTCGTTAGATGTAAGACTTAGTTATATTCCTTAGTGTTTCATCATTCAAGGAATCCTAACACATGTTATGTTTGTACTTGTATAACACACAACAAACATCATACATAACACATATATATAACACTAAAACATGTAATCGATCATTACCAAAACATAAAGTTCATAATCTATCACTTACATATATAGATACGACATATCAAATCTAAGTTGTTGTTGTCACATCAACGTGCATCAACAAACTCCCCCTTGACAGCAGCACCTTCGATTTCTTTAGTCTTCAAAATCTGATCATTCATTAACCAACAATCTTTTGCTATTTGCATGAATATCTTCATGTAAGCAGAGTTGAAGTATCTTACGATATCTACTTTCTTCATGCTTCCAAAATGGCAAGAATGAGCACTCTGTATCGTATAACTTTCTCAGATCATTTCTTGAGAAGTTCACCAGCTGCATCGGATCATAAACTCTTCTCAACAAAATCTTCTTCTTTGAGTCTGCATACATCTTGGCTTCACCAGAATTTCGATCAATTTCCCAATTATCCATCTTGTCCAAGACATCTTGTGCCCATTTCTTGGCAGGAACCTTGATCATGCACTTAATATCATGTTGAACATACTCAACTGTTTTATCTGGCTTGACCACTCTTTTCTTCGATCTTGGCTCAATCTTAAACTGTGGTTTATCAGAATCTTTCATATTCTTCTTCAACCAGAAATCATTTCTGAGATTCTTACCAACAACATCAGCTAAGCCATCATCGCTTGGATTCATAATCCAGTTATTTCCAAGCTCATGTAAATCTTCTTCACACAAACTCCTGAAATGTCTCTCACACCATGCTAAGTACTGACAACCTTCTGGTCTTTTAATAACAAATAACTTCAGTTCATCATCATAAAACCAACTCCAGATGATTGTCTTGTACTTTGCAGCATCTTTGTCTGAGATATGAGTCCAATACAAATTTGGTTTCAAAGTTTCCCTATGTACTATCCATTCATTAACTCTTTTCTCGGGAACATGTCGATCAACCATATGTAATGAATCATCATCTCTGAGAGGAACTGGAAAATCATTTGGATTGAATGGTCTTGTCACATTAATCTCATAATCAGATGGAATCAATACGTCACCATTCTTAGCATACACAACAAAATGTAGAACTTGAGTTTGGCTGCTGAATGGAACTTGAAGCATTCTTTCTCGAACATCTGATCTCTCCTGATGCAACACTCTACTCTCTTCAATCAATGGATCTTCAGGAATTGAGTCCCATACTTCATCAAACCCATAAGGCTTCTTAAATATGTCTAGATTTGGCTCAAGAACAAATTCGCCTTCCTCGAGCTCATCACCATCAAAGAATAAATCTGTATAATCTGGATCATCTATTTAAATTTACACAAAATGAACACCAGAATAGAAAGAATAATCATGATAATTATAATAAAGATGAAATGTACTTGTATTGAAATAAGATATATTACATTTTCATTACACAAAATGTCATAACTTATTACACAATCAATTATACATTCTATTTAAAAATCTTTATCATATACAAAATTAGAAACCTGAATCATGAGGAGCACCAGAAGGACCAGCACCAGTACCAGAAGCACCAATAGTAGAACTATCACCTCCTGTCTCCCCCTCGATCTCAGCACCCTTTCCTTTATCTTCAACTGGGCGAGAAACATTCCTATCAACAGCATTATCAGCATCATCATCGTCATTCTGACGTCTTGGTTGAACCACTGACAATCTGCAGACCTCTTCAGGAACTTCTCCCCCTTGATTCTTGACCCAATTGATCAAAAAGGTTAAGGCAGCATGAGTATCAGTGAGATCAGACTCCAAAGTGCGAACTCTAGTCTCCAAAAGATCAACACGACGACCAAGAGACGAATCGGAAGGAAGTCGGTAAGATAAGGAAGGAGCTACCAAAGGACGTAAAACTGGTGCTTGTGAAACAATAGGAGCAACAGCAGCATTTGGTCTTGGAGGATCAGGCATTGCTACAGAAGAAGCTTCAACAACACGTCGACGCTTAATTCTGGTATATTGAAGGTCTACACTCCCTTGCCTCTTCACCGGACTAACCGAACTTGCTCTGTTCACGGGATCTTCCATATCTTCAAAGATCTCACGCAATTTAGAATCATGCTGAGCTGCAACATCAGGATCAATCTCAGCAGCAGGAATGGAGTTAGCTGAATCTGAAATAGCAGGAACAGCGTGACAAGTCTTGCTTCTACGCTCTCTATGAAACACAACACCCTCTTGATCAAACGACTGATGTGAATGATCGCTTTCAGAAACAGCCGAAGTATCGTGAATCAGCTTAGTTCGACGTTCAGCAGCAGCAGAATCATCTGTGTCTGTTTCATGTGTAGCAGCAGAACCATCGGAACTATCAACATCATCTCCATCATTTCCATCATCCGAACCATCAACCGAACTTTCAGAAGTACTAGAATCAGAATCGGCATCAACATCATCCACAAACATATCATTCTCAAGACGAGATCGATAGTTTGGATTAATCAGGTGACCAAAAAGTGGTGGATCATGAAGACCAGCCACATTACTCGTATTGGCTTCAAGATCAGCAAAAAGATGCGAAGGCCAAGCATGAAGAACGTAGCGAGGACCTTGGTCATATACGAAGTCAGGACAAAAATGTCTAACTATAGCCATCACAAAGCGTGGATACAAAAGAAATCGATTTCTCCCCCTAGCATTAATCTGATCAATAAACTCCTGATAAAAGTATCGGGAGAAAGGATAAGGGCGATTATATACCAATGCAACCATCTGCGACGCAATCTGTGCAGATAGTTGATCAAAGCCAGCCTTGCGATTGCTCAAACAAACGAGCAATGCATACGCCAGATACCTCCATCTTCCCTGAAAACCACTTTTGTCAAAAGGAAGTTTGACCTGGCCAACAAATCCCATTCTCTGAAAGCAGCGAAGAAGAAGTTCGAACTCGTAAGTCATCTCGAGATCTTCCTCTTCTTCTACGTCTGGTTCTGCTCCTAGATGCAAAATAGTACGGAGCGATTCAGCATTGAAATCAAATGTTGTGCCTTCAACAGTAGCACGTACAAAACTCTGTCCTGCAACCATGACTTCATGAGCAGTGGACCAGAAAGAATCAATATCCTGCCTAACCAGTCTCGGCGAATCACAAAAAGCAAAAGATAATCGCAAGCGAGAAATGTAGTTAAACATTTCATGAAAATGTTCGCAATTATGCTGATCTGGATCTAGGTTCAGTGCAAGATTGTGCTTTTTCACAAACTGACGAGGAGCGAGAGCCATTTCTGCAAAACCAATCACAATATCGAAACAAATATAAATAATCACGATAAATGGATTGCAGAATTGAAAAACCCTAATCAAGAATTTCGCAAAGTAAAGCTGAACGAAAATAAACAATAAATTCGTTAAGTATACAGAAACGAAGATAGAATCTAAATTCGTAAGCAATAACTAAACGAAAATAGATCTTAAGTTCGTAAGAACTAAACTTAAATTTTCACCTAACGAAGTTTAAGTTCGTAAGGTCTAAACTGTACATGCAAGTTCGTAAGTTATAACTTATCTTCTAAGTTCGTAACTTATAAACGAAGTCTAAGTTCGTTTGGATAAAACGAAGGGTGTTAAACTTTGCTAAGTTCGTTCCTTATCAACTAAGGGCTAAATTCGTTTCTACCCAAGTTAAATTCGTTCAATTCAAAATCTAAGTCCATGTTCACAAATCTAAATTCGTTTTGAACTAAAGTCTAAGTTCTTTTGTACAAGTCTAATTTCGTTTGAATAAACCAGTGAATGATTTCAAAATATAGATATATAGAATCAAAATAAATCAAATCAAAGATACATAGAAAACCTAGATCAATTTCATGAATGAAAATAACATCAAACACTTACTTAGATCACAGTTTGCACAACGAATCAAGAAAATGAATTAGATTGAGAGAAAAGAAAAGAGTTTGGGTTTTAGGGTTTTGCTCGAAAATGAGAGTAATTTTCGTTTGATGAAGAAGTAACGAAGAAAAACCCCTTTATATATGGAAATAACAATGGGCCAACTATGGGTCGGGCTAAACTTCACAAACGAAGTTAGCCAAACGAAGATATCCTTCGTTTGAAGAAAATTGTTTCGAACGAAGATAACAGTTATCTTCGTAAGAACAAATCAGAAGATATTCCAGATTTCAGCAAGTTTCTGAAAAATTTTCAGATTTTCATCCAAGCAATCTTCTAAAACACAACCCTTCATCACAATCTGTACATGGCAAAAACTCGTTAAAATGCAACCTGTTCATGCCTTGTACTATAAACGTGCTTATACCCAAATTCATAATCATAATGTAAGTAGATAACCGAACATTCTAATCTTGAATGAAAACCCATGGTTTAAACACTATTCATAAACAAACCTGAAAATAATCAATTTAAAGATGAACCTCATTACCAATAACGATTATGACACCGAGAACTTCCTTTGATCATAGATATGCATGACGGCAAACCATCTTGAAACACTTAAGTCCCATACTAGATGCCGTCTACAAAACTAACAAACAATGAACAATCCAACAAAAATTCACTGAAGAACTTAGTAAAGTTTCCAAAAGGATGTCATAAATTACAGCATGAAATTCAAAAGAAACTAATATCAAATTTGATTATTTTCATTAAATACATGAATCATAAATAAATAACTATTCCAAAAAACAAATTCATGTATTCATCCTTCACATGCTCAAATCTGCATCACAAATATTATCACTACACACCAAGGATCTTATCGTCATGATATCATCCGTGTGAATAACAATGTATAAACAGAAATCAGCACTCCAACTTTATCTTCCTAACCTGAACGCTGCACACTTACCACAGAACTCATCAACGCATTGAGAACAAAACAGTATAATGCAGAAAATTCAAGTTACAATCACACTCAATCAGGGTTAACAAATATGAAATAACTAAAAATCTAACGAAAGATCAAGGGAGGTCATTTCTTGTCAAACCCTAAAATGTCACCAAACAAATTTAAACAAACCCGATTAATAACTTGGTGACAAGCGAAAATTGTGAGATTTCAAATAACTTTGACATTTCACATAACACTTGAAAAGATCATTTTCTAAACTTAAACAAATTAATGTCCATATTAGAAAATCTTCTTTGTAAACAAACCACACAACCTCATTAAAAAAAAATTCACATGAAGGAATTCAGTAGAACATATACTCAGAATTTGAATAGGGTCTCTCGTGCAATAAGAACTTATAAAAATACTATTTTGACTCAATAAAAGAAAAATAACTCAGAATAAAAATTGCAGAACAATAAACTAATCTAAATTCTAATTAACTTGACTTTATACATTATTTTATACAATATTCACATTATGCATGATTACTGCTGATTAGATCAGTTTAGCATGTTACATAAGCCTGCGGGTGAGAAATAATTCTCTTATTATAAGTTTTGAACCGTGACCCAACAGCGATTACCGGTATGTTTGTCCTCTTAAACACTCAGTACATCCAGTTTCCTTTAAGTTATGACACTTTCGACATACCCTGGCCAAGGACAGTCACCATGTAACCCGAGTAGCCTAATATGCCATTTGAATAGTTTGCGAACTTATGTAACCCACATTCAGATATACTTTCGTAATTGATACAAGCACTAAGATAAAAGGTATTCAATATATTCAAGAACATCCTTAACCAATCATGAAACACTTTGTGGATAACTGAATTGAATTACTTTGTGATGTCACATATTTGCTTCTGCATTTCATGATTTATAAGGAACCCATGATTTTCTATGAGATCCATGTAGCAAACTTTCTGACAACCTATCCCAAGTTGGAAGCTTTAGGTAGGCTAGGTATAAAAAGACACCCCGAGGACATACTTGTCCGAATCTCAAAGACCACATTAGCCCCTTAATTTGCATTCAATTGATTTGCATAACAATATCACATTTACTTTTATGCTCATGATTGGTAGAGGTTCTTGCCTATTCATTGAACAAATCTTATAGTAATGCTAGATCTTTCACAAAATTTAAGGACTAGATCAATTCATTACTGAAAAGCAAGCAATCTCAGCCATATATCTGAATATGTTTCCCACAAGAACATTGTATAATTTAAGTTCAGATTGAAGGAATCTTGGTACTTTGTGTCTACCGATATATCCCAAATTGTAATCACTGAACTAATCAGTTATATTACGATTAAGCAGGCTTAAAAGCTAAAGTATCGTCACTTCTCATCATTTAGCGTAGTAACCTTACTTTATTCATATTTTTTTGGATTTTCGATTTTTCAATGTTTTTGTATTTTTCTGACACTAGATATATACAAACTTATACTAAGACAACTCTTTTTGTATTTTTATGACTCTATCTATGTACAACTTACACTACAAAGACACGAAAAATAACTTTAAGTTCTTTGAGAGAAACTACTCGGCATTCTTCATACCATTGAGTTGAAATAACAACTCAAGACGAGGTCCATCAAAAGCTTTAGTGTATAGATCAGCAAGATTATCATCAGTAATAACCTTTTCTAAATGAATAAGCTTTTTCTCAAAACAGTCACGTATGAAATGATACTTTATATCTATGTGCTTGGTGACTTTAAAGTTTTTCGGATTCTTGGTAATATCTATGGCAGACTTATTATCAATACAAATAGGAGTATTGGAGATATTCATACCATAATCGCGCAATTGTTGCTGTATCCAAAGCACCTGAGAACAGCAATATCCAGCAGCAATGTACTCTGCTTCACAGGAAGACTGTGCAACAGATGTCTGCTTTTTGCACTGCCACGATATAATTCTCCCCCCTAAAAGCTGACATCCACCTGACGTTGATTTCCTATCCGAGTTGTCACCACCATAATCCGAATCAGTATAAGCTACGAAGTCAAAAGAACCATACATGGGATACCAAAGACCTAGACGAGGCTTGGCTTTCACATAACAAAGGATTCTTTTTGCAGCTTTCAAATGAGACTCTTTCGGATTAGCCTGATATCTAGCACACATAGAAACAACAAAGGTAATATCTGGACGTGAGGCTGTCAGATACATCAAGGATCCAATGATAGCTCGATATTGAGTGGCATCGACGGATGGCTCATTAGGCTTATTAGGACACAACCCATGATTAGTCTTAATGGGAGTAACAACATCCTTAGCATCAGACATTCGAAACCTAGTAAGAAGATCTTTGACATACTTGGTCTGATGTATAAAGAAGCCATCCTTCAGTTGATCCACCTGTAGTCCAAGGAAGAAGGTTAATTCCCCATAGCACTCATCTCAAACTTAGCCTTCATGCTCTGTTCAAATTCCTTGCACATTTTGTCATCAGATGAACCAAAAATGATGTCATCGACGTAAACCTGTACAAGCAAGTAGTCCTTCCCTTTCCATTTAATAAACAACGTGTTGTCTATAGAACCTCTGGTGAAACCACTTTCCTTCAAATGAGTTGACAATTTTTCATACCACGATCGAGGAGCCTGATGTAAACCATATAAAGCCTTATCGAGACAATATACTTTATTAGGAAAGTCTGGATCCTCAAACCCAGCAGGTTGTTCTACATACACTTCTTCTTTAATGTCTCCATACAAGAAGGCACTCTTTACATCAAGCTGATACACCTTAATACCTTTATAACTAGCATATGCCAGAAATAAGCGAATAGCTTCAAGTCTAACTACAGGTGCAAATGTCTCATCGTAATCAAAACCTTCTTGTTGCTCAAATCCTCTAACCACTAATCGAGCCTTATTTCGAGTGACTACACCTCTGTCATCTCGTTTACAACGAAAAACCCAACGCGTTGTTAAAGGAGATTCACCCGGAGGTAAGTCAACTAACTTCCATACCTCAAGCTTTCGAAACTGAGCCAATTCTTCTTGCATCGCCTCAACCCATGACGGTTCCTTAAGAGCCATACCAACATTTTAGGCTCAACCTGAGAGATAAAGCAATAATACAAGTACCAAGTAATTGCCCCAGTATCCTTCAGCAAACATACACGACGGTTTGTTAGATTGATTCCTCGTGCGAACAGAGGCAGAAGCATCACCAATGATTTGCTCGACTGGATGATCCTGTTGACCCTAGTTTGAGGAACCTTATCGACTGAAAGATCATCTCCCAAATTCGTCTGCACATGTTGCTCTGGAGTTTTATAATCTGGAGTGTTAGTCTCCTCCTGATTTTCATCTTCCGTGTCATCAGTATCATAGAAAGGAGAATCAGGGAGAGGTACATGCAAAGGATCAGTAGGAACTATAGGAGCAGACTCTAAGGTAGAATCTGCTACTTTTGTCCCACTAGATTCTCTAGATTCAGAAGTAGGCTCAACTATTGGTGAGGAAATAGAAGAAGAACCAGAAACCGGTCCACCATCCAGAGGATCATGGAGAGTAACGACATCCTCCACAGTTGGAACACCTGCAAAAGAAACAGGACCAGGAAAAGAAGTGAAGACACCATCATAATCAAAATTATTAGCAGAACCAATGTGACAGCAGGTTTATGGACTGACAATTACGACTTTGTACCAAGATCTACTTTGCCAGTCTTCTGATTGTACACACGCCTAATCGGTGACTTGGAACATAACCCAGAAAGAACCCTCCTCGATTTAGGTTCAAATTTCCCTTGAGGAAGAGTTTTAAGAAAAGTGCAAGGAACACCGAAAGCTCAACATTCTGCAATTGGGCTTTTGGTTGTGCAACAGTTCATACTAGTTTTCTTAAACCGTTTAACTGTCAAAACCCGATTCAGAATGTGACAGCTGTATTCACCGCCTCTCCCCAAAAAGTATAGAAGCCCTGAATCAGCAAGCATGTTCTGGCTGTCTCATCAATGTCATGTTCTTCTTTCAGCCACACCATTCTGTTGTGGCTCATATGGTGCACTGTA